>NW_026040039.1:0-24579 GCF_023375975.1 Astyanax mexicanus
AGAACCCTAATACAGAAGAAAAAAATGAGCGTGAGGCCACACTTTTATTGTGGTAACATTTTTAATAGATCCAAATATAGCAGTAGGTAAAGGCCTACATGAACATTCTGTCAATCGGAAGGCTGAGGCCTAGCGGCTAAATTCACACTCCACGAGCGCTGCAATACTGAGGCCTAACTCCTAACTTTACCTGAACACACCGCAGCAGCACTGTAACACTGAGGCCTAGTGCCTACTTTTACCTGCGCGCTCACTCTACCTGCTGTAGAACCTCGTTGCCTAGCTGCGGCTCTTACGCGTACGCATTCCACAAGCACCCGTAGAACTCTGAGGCCTAGCTTCTAAATACACCTGCACACGCTGCAGCAGCACTACATAACTGAGGCCTAACTTATCAAGACACCGAAAAACACTGCAGAAGCACTATATTGCTCAGGCCTAACATATAAATAGACCTAAATACGCTGCAGAAGCACTATATTGCTCAGGCCTAACATATAAATAGATCTAAATACGCTGCAGAAGCACTATATTACTGAGGCCTAGCTCCTAAATGTACCTGCACACACTGCAGCAGCACTATAATACTGAGGCCTAACAAATCAATATACCTAAAAACTCTGCAGAACCACTACATAACTGAGGCCTTACTTATCAAGATACCTAAAAACACTGCAGCAGCACTACATTACTGAGGCCTTACTTATCAAGATACTTAAAAACGCTGCGGCAGCACTACATTACTGAGGCCTAGCTCCTAAATGTACCTGCACACACTGCAGCAGCACTATGATACTCAGCCCTAACTTATAGTGCTGCTGCAGTGTGTGCAGGTATATTCTACTGAGGCATAACATAGTAAAATGGTGCTGCTGCAGTGTTTTTTTTTTGGTATATTTATGAGGCCTAGCTCCTAAATGTACCTGCACACACTGAAGCAGCACTACAATACTGAGGCCTAACAAATCAATATACCTAAAAACGCTGCAGAAGCACTATATTGCTCAGGCCTAACATACAAATAGACACGAAAACTCTGCGGCAGCACTACATAACTGAGGCCTAGCACCTAAATGTACCTGCACACACTGCAGCAGCACTATGATACTCAGCCCTAACTTATAGTGCTGCTGCAGTGTGTGCAGGTATATACTACTGAGGCCTAACATATAAATATAACTAAAAAAACACTGCAGCAGCACCATATTACTGAGGCCTAGCTCCTAAATTAACCTGAACACACTGCAGCAGCACTGTAACACTGAGGCCTAGTGCCTACTTTTACCTGCGCGCTCACTCTACCTGCTGTAGAACCTTGTTGGCTAGCTGCGGCTCTTACACGTACGCATTCCACCAGCACCCGATGAACTGAGGCCTAGCTTCTAAATACACCTGCACACGCTGCAGCAACACTATGACAGACAGGCCTAACGTAGAAATATACCTGCACACACTGAAGCAGCACTATGATACTCAGGCGTAACATAGTAATGTAGTGCTGCTGCAGTGTGTGCAGGTATATTTATGAGACCTAACATATAAATATACCTGAAAATGCTGCAGCAGCACTACATAACTGATGCCTAACTTATCAATATACCTAAAAACACTGCAGAAGCACTATATTACTCAGGCCTAACATATAAATAGACCTAAAAACACTGCAGAAACACTACATAACTGAGGCCTAACTTATCAATATACCTAAAAACACTGCAGAAGCACTATATTACTCAGGCCTAACATATAAATAGACCTAAAAACACTGCAGAAACACTACATAACTGAGGCCTAACTTATCAATATACCTAAACCACCAGCACCTGTAGAACTCTGAGGCCTAGCTGTGTGCAGCAGCATAATAAGCTAAATTTCTACTCCAAACAGTAAGCGTGTTGCTTTACTACCCTGATCTGGTTCTACTTGCTGCCTGTTAAGACAAACATGACGCCAAAATTGGGGTCTCGCTTGCTGACCTGGGAGGGGGCTTATTTATGCCTTTGTAAGACGAAGCACACCTGGCTCTATCGTTCACACGCGGCTCTCGTTAGCAGCATCAGGTGTGGAAGCTCAGATGTTGGACCAACAGTCGTGTAGGGTGTGTTTTGTGTGGCTTACAGCTGATTTTCTGTTTATGGATGCAGAAAAAAGTTTGTAACACCACAAATAGGTTACATTTAACATTAATCATTCATAGCGACATATGATTTCTAATCACATGTTTATATGCAGCTCACTAGGAGCTAGTTTTGGTGTATGTCTAGATTCATTGGCTGTATTTTCTTGAAACAAATTACAACAGAGTTTGTCACAGTATGTGTCATAGGGCAGAGCAGTTACACGCTTATCATTGGGATTGTGTTACTACTAGGTAAGCTCAACTGTTCTTTAATTATAGCACTATAATAATCTAGCACTATAGTAATTATAGCACTTTGCACGTGGCTAATGTGTACATACATATGTGTACTTTGATCTCCTCTAGGCATAGACGTTGTGCAATATGTCACTTCCCCATGAATAGCATAATCTCTTATACACACTTTGTGCTGTACCACCTCTTATGTACTATTTGTGTGATTTATTGACCACCTATGTACTGGTCACTAGTGTCACTAGTCACTGCATAGCCCAGCACATAATGGGGAATCATGCGCCTTCCATTTCTTCTATCTATATATCTATATCTATATCTATATATCTATATCTATATCTCTATATCTATATCTCTATATCTATATCTATATATCTATATCTATATCTATATATATATCTATATATATATATATATATATGTATATATATATCTATATATATACATATATATATATATATATATATATATCTCTATATACATATATATATATATATCTCTATATACATATATATATATCTATATACATATCTAATATACATATACATATCTAATATATCATATATATATATATATATATATATATGTTCACAATTTTATTTATTATTTTTATACATATAAATATACACATTCACTACAATACACACACACACACACACTACGTATATGAATACTTAATGTTTTTTTTTTCTTTTCCAAAACACATTAGAAAAGGGACACGGAACGCTGCTCTTTAGTGGAAAACGTGGGTGGCTCTTAAAAGAGCCGTTGGGTTTGATCGGAGCGGGTTCGCTCTTTACTTGGAGCTGGTGTACTTGGTGACGGCCTTTGTTCCCTCGGAGACGGCGTGCTTGGCCAGCTCGCCGGGCAGAAGCAGGCGCACGGCGGTCTGGATCTCCCTGGAGGTGATGGTGGAACGCTTGTTGTAGTGAGCCAGGCGGGAAGACTCACCGGCGATGCGCTCGAAGATGTCGTTCACGAAGGAGTTCATGATACCCATCGCCTTTGAGGAGATTCCGGTGTCGGGGTGGACCTGCTTCAGCACCTTGTAGACGTAGATGGCGTAGCTCTCCTTCCTGGACTTTCTGCGCTTCTTGCCTCCCTTGCCGGCGGTCTTGGTGACGGCCTTCTTGGAGCCCTTCTTCGGGGCGGACTTTGCTGGCTCAGGCATCCTGCTCGTCTTCGAGTTAGACTGAAGAATGAGGGGGAGGCGACTAACCCCCACGTTATTTACACTCTGCTAGTCTAATTAACATGAGTCACGCCTTTCGAATGCCGTCAAACCACCATTGGACAAACACAGCTCGCTCCACTGTAATACCCCTCCCCCCCTCCCCCCCTCCCCCCTCCCCCCCCCAACCCCATCCACCCTCCACCCTCCACCCGCTGCTGCAGCCTGCTCTTTGTGTGCCTTCCCGCGCACACAGCGGCGAAGGCGACGGCCCCCGTGTAGGACTAAGTGTACTAAGTTTAAGACCGTTTTATACCTTGTAAAAATTGACGCTTCGTATGCGTTAGCTTAGAAGCGGACAAATAAAGACATATGCGCTTTGAGAGCGCGCACAAACGCGCGCCTGTATGTTTATTCATCACTTTGCCTTCGTGTAAACTAATGTCTGGTTCAGTTGAATGGCCGGGAGATCCTACGGCGGTCCTCTAAAACTACCTAAAACTCATACAATAATTGACTTTACGCTGACGCTTCTTATTCCCAGACTCGGATATTTATATGATGAAAATCTATTCTTTAATAACACACGTGCGTATACATATACACACACACACACACACACTGGTAGGCATATATGTATAAATTATCTATAAATATATAGCGTACACACACACACACACACAATAATACTGATATCCTTAAATATATCTTTCATAGTGCATTTCCACACTTTATCTGCTAATTCACGGGCAGTGGGACGTTTTATATAGGGAAATTTAGTGTTATTCAACTACTGTATCTTATTCAAACACGGAAAACTTGTCTTTGGGTGGATTTGTGGGTGGCTCTTAAAAGAGCCGTTGTTGTTTGCGTTGTTCTAGACGAGCGTTTAACCTCCGAATCCGTAAAGAGTGCGTCCCTGGCGTTTCAGGGCGTACACCACATCCATGGCGGTGACGGTCTTTCTCTTGGCGTGCTCGGTGTAGGTGACGGCGTCTCTGATCACGTTCTCCAGGAACACTTTCAGCACACCGCGGGTCTCCTCGTAGATCAGACCGGAGATACGCTTGACGCCACCACGACGCGCAAGACGGCGGATAGCGGGCTTGGTGATGCCCTGGATGTTATCGCGAAGAACTTTGCGGTGACGCTTGGCGCCTCCTTTCCCGAGCCCCTTGCCTCCTTTTCCTCGGCCGGACATCGTTGCTGCTCTTGCTCCCTGTCGACGAGAAGAGAAAGAATGAAGTTAGAGCGGCCGGCCGGCGCCTGATATTCTACTCTACCGGACCTAGTTGAAGACAGAGAGGCGGAGCCCAGTACAAAGCAGCTGGGTGGCCCCTCGCGGTGAGGCCGTCCGCACCGCCCCCGCACGCTAGAGCGCTACAGAAAGACTGATTATAAACCGTATCTGCTTGAAAGTAATAACTGTAGATATCTTACACCAATGAATGCTGAATATTACATATTGCCAGACCGACTTTATGAAGCACTGAACCGCGTGGGACATTTGAATATTTTCCCCTCACCAAACAAACGGAGGGCAACGTACAAAAACATTTCGCTGTGTGTTTGTTCATTTGTTGGTTTTAGTAGTTGGTTTGAGTGTTGTACAAAGCCTATATTCAGCCAAAAAATAAAAAGCTTAATAAATATTGTCGTAATATATATCACTACATCATCTCTAAATCCCAGTGTTATCGCTCAAGAGACATGTAGTAGCAGTACAAACCCAAATACTCCATAAAAAAAAAGTAAATAAATCTAATAAAAATATTAATAATAATAATCCTTGAGAAATTCAACGTGTGGACCACAAAAAGGACGATTAATGTGTATCATGTACGTTTTATCAAATATAAGCCATTTTGTAAAGTGCATTCGTCAAACTAGGTGTATGTATTTACGGAGTTCATTAAACTTCTACTAATGTGTACTTCGGAAGTACTTTGAAAATTGTGCTGGGAGGTTGATTTATTTTCTAACAATCTTTCGGAATATGCTCCAATCCTTTTTTCTCACTTTACACATAAAATAATTATATCAGTTAATAATAACCCTCTTGATCCATAAGAAATGAACACTACTACACAACCATATGTGGCCCTCAAAATCCAAAATCATGTAAACAAATAAAACATTACAAAAGCAGGTAGAAAGATTTGTATTCTCACTCACTCATTTACAAATCTCTGCAGTGTACTCCTTAAACCTATTTCAATGTTACATGGAGATAGCATTAAAGAAATGTATACATATATTTAGTATGTTTTGTCAATCAAAAATACTAGGGCGGAATGAATCATGTTTTGGGTTCTAACATAGGAGCTGTGTATAATCTTTTCTTTTTCATTTTTCTATTTCTTTTTTGGTTTATATATATATATATATATATATTTATATTTATATATATATAGATTATTTTAGGTATATACATTTTATTAGAGTTATTCTTGTTATGTTTTTTTTTGGTTTATGTTTCGTATTGTCCCTTCAAATTTCCTACAACAAAAAATAACACGGCAAAAAATCCTGCTTTAACATATTTCAGGCTTAGTGGATCATCAGTGGGCAACATTTGCAAATGGAAGGGGGCAAGATCCTCTGCTCTTTATTATAAAGTTGTAGCCATATATGCGGATCGTGTTAAACAACTGAAAAAGGAATCTCATTCTATTATCTTTATATGATAATATATAAAAGACAAATGCCCTAATCAAATTGTGATGAAAAGTACACATTTGTAGGCCATCTCTTGAAATAAACTATGGGTCAGAAACCTGTCGTAATGTAACACAATAAGCTCTAAATCACAGAGTGTTGGAACAGTCGAAGAAATAACCATAATAATAATAATATTTATTAGTAGTAGTAGTAGTAGTAGTAGTAGTGAGTAAGTATGTTTCTCAGAGACAGCCTGTCTTCTCATGGATAATAATCTGCCGTGTGAAATCCAAAATGTGGAACACACGAAGCACGATTACTGTGTCTCATGCATGTTTGATCAAATATAAGCTATTTGTTAAAGTGTATTCGCCAAACTAAGTGTACTCAATTACGGAGTTCACTAAACGTCTACTAATGCGTACCTCTAAAGTACTTCATAAATTGTGCTGGGAGTAGCAAATACATTACAACTCAAATTAAATAGTTGTTAATATTTGAATTTCAATCCGTCATTCCCTCTCAGACCCGAGCCATTTCGCTCACTTCGCTACACATAAAATATTGCAGTTAAAAACTCTCTTGATCCATGTGAACTAACACAATTAGACAACCATATGTGGCCCTCGTAATCCAAAATCATGCAAACAAATAAAATTTCAAAACAGGTCAAAAGATTTGTATTCTCACTCACTCATTCATAAATCTCTGCAGTGTATTCCTTCGACCAGCAGATGGACTCCAAGCTCCACCAAAAAACATCTCCCTTAGAACTGTCTGTCAAACCACACACAAACAAAGACAAAACAACAATTTACAAGATCAGTACATTAAACATATGTCAATGTTACATGGAGATAGCATTACATAAAATTATTAATACATTTATTATGTTTAAAATGTCTTAATATTAATATCTTTTCATGCATACAAAATAAATGCTGGGACACGTTGAAGGAAGTGGTTGGAAAAGAGAAAAAAGGTAAACATCAATTATTGCATATTATGGATATACACAAGCTCACTCTCACACACACATCCACACACATATAATAATAAATACATGAACATACATATAATTACATATCATTTCACATATATCTTTTGGTTTCTTTTTCTATGTCTTATGTGTTTTATATATATATTATTTTAGGTATATATATTATATTATATTTATTTGTGTTAGTTTCATTTGTTTTCTGTTTCATTTTGTCCCTTCAAATGTACCCAAACAAAAAAGAAATAATACAACAAATGAAATGCCTTAACATATGTACTGCTTAGTGGATCACCAGTGGGCAACTTTTGCAAATGGAAGGGGGGGAAAAACATCTTGCAAGATACAACAACAACAACTACCATAATAATAATAATAATAATAATAATAATAATAATAATAATAATAATAATTATTATTATTATTATTATAATTATTATTATTATGATTATTATTATTATTAGTAGTAGTAGTAGTAGTGAGTAAGTAGGTTTCTCAGAGAAAGCCTGTCTTCTCATGGACAATAATATGCCTTGTGAAATCCAAATTGTGGAACACACGAAGCACGATTACTGTGTCTCATGTATGTTTTATCAAATAGAAAAGAGTTTTCAAGTGTATTCGTCAAACTAAGTGTACTCAATTACAGAGTTCATTAAACTTCTACTAATGTGTACCTCTAAAGTACTTCAAAAATTGTGCTGGGCTTTGTAAATAATTGACAACTCAAATAAAATATTTGTTATTATTCGAATTCATGTCAATAATTCGCACTATGCCCCAATCCTTTTCACTCACTCTACACATAATATATTTGGTTCAGTGAAAATTTCTCCTGATCCATGTGAAATAACAGTATTAGACCACCATATGTGGCCCCCCTAATCCAAAATCATGTAAACAAATAAAACATTTCAAAACAGGTAAAAAGATTTGCTTTCTCACCCACTCATTCATAATTCTTTGCAGTGTCTGCATTCGACCAGCAGATGGGCTGCAAGCTCCACCAAAAAACAAGATCAGTACATTAAACCTATTTCAACCTTCCATAGAGATAGCATTAAATAAATAAATAACTCATATATAACTATATATATATACACAACAAATTAACATTATTCATGTTATAATTATTATTACACATATTAACACACCTTAAAATACACCTTAACAATTGGACAGAACGCCAATGACATAATTAGTAAAGATTTAATTATTTCTTAGGACTCAAGTCAAGTATACCAATGATGAAATATTTAAATGTGTCCTAAAGACTTGGTTCACTAGTCAGAGAGTAGCGGTTTAAATCTTGCCTTTAACCTTAGCTCCAAAAAATTATTTCATTCTTCTATCCAAAATAGTTAGAAATTAAAAGCACGGCCAAAAAACATGTATTGATTCCACGTTTAGTAACTCTTAACTTGTGTAAGCAATATTTAGCGAGCAGAATTACGCAAAATGGCGGCCATTTAAGGAAAACCAAATATCCACAAACGGTAGATTTTTAGAGAGTGGGGGAATGGACATTGCAGTTAAACTTTGCCCCGTAAAAAGATAATTTAATGCAATTACATTAATAAACTACACATCAAATTCGCTGTACCTCGTGACCTCTGACCTCTGACCTAGAGAAGGGAATGGCCGCCATTTTGTGAACCACGAAAACGTAAACAAACCCGCACGCTAAGCTAAGCTAAGCTATGCTAGCGCCTAGTTACCTATTCGGAAGCCATAGCAACCGCTCATGTAGGCGAGTTTCAACAACACTGTGGCTAAATACACTAATCACAATATAAAATACATACACAGGGGACAGAATGAACACCTACCTGCTAGTTTAGTGCAGTATATTTGGCCAATTTAATGGTACATGCTAATCGCTAATTTAGCTTCACTCACCTAGCTAGCAGCCCAGATAGCCAACAAACTAGCACTCCAGACACTCCACCCGTGGCCGGAGAATATACATATAATATATATCTTTATTATATATATATATATATATATATATATATATATATATATATATATATATATATATATATATATATATATATATATATATATATATAGTGTGTGTGTGTGTGTGTAGAGAGAGAGAGAGAGAGAGAGAGACTAAAGTCTTAGTAGTGCCATGTACACGTGTCTAAAAAAATCACCCTATGGTCAAATACCAAAGAAAGTCATAATAATAATAATAAAAAAAATTATAATAAGAATAAGAATATTTATTATTATTATATTTTATTTTTTTGTTTAATTATTAATTTTTTTATTAACGCCATAATATCATTAATTATATTAGTGTTAATGTTGGTAAATTTGATTACGTATAATAAATATTAATAATGCTTTATTAATAAATAGTGAATAATAATTTGTTATTATTAATTATTAGTAGTATCATTCTGATTGTTATTATTATTATTATTATTATTATTATTAGTAGTAGTAGTAGTAGGAGTAGGAGTAGTAGTAGTATTATAAATGTTCATATAAGTAATTTGTATTACTATTAGTAATGGTAATATTAGTCATTTTATTTACTATTAAGAGTTTATTACTCATAATTTATTGTTATTATATGATTGGTGATATTATGTATAATTATTAATTTTAT
Source organism: Astyanax mexicanus (assembly GCF_023375975.1). Lineage (NCBI taxonomy): Eukaryota > Metazoa > Chordata > Actinopteri > Characiformes > Acestrorhamphidae > Astyanax > Astyanax mexicanus. Next base: position 9,824 of record NW_026040039.1, read on the forward strand.
TATTAGTCATTTAGTAATTAACATTATTATGATTATTATTATCATCATCATCATCATCATTACAAGTAGTAGTATTACTATTTTCATTTATTTACATGTATTAAAGGTAATTGTATATTGTCCCAGGAAAATATAGATTGATTAGATTGATTATTACCAATAGTAAGATGAAAAACCAGAGTCAAGCCAATTTGGACCTTTCCACAAAGTTTATCTGTATTACATATAATATTTGCCCTGCAATTAGAGAGAAGATGTAATTTAAGGAATGTGACGTTGCTGCCATCTCCTGGACCCAATAAATAATTCCAAATAAAAAGTTTAAATGGGATATCTACATTTGATTTTTCCTTTATATTTACGAGTCAATGTGGTTTTGGACATAGTCTCATACACAGCCACAAGATATGCTCAAACATTGCAAAGACACATTGCCTCAATATATATGTGTGCGTGTGTTTGCATGAATGTCTAATTTTCTTTCCATAAAAAAAGGAAAAAAACAATAAATATATATGCTCAAGAATTATATAGATATATTCTTGAGCAATGCAATACAGAACTTTAACCACATGGTGGCATCCAAACTCTTAAAACGTGAAGTAGTCAGCTCAACATACACTTATATATACAAAGTGAAGTAAGTCTTATGTTCCATGTCCATATGAAAAGGTACTAAGCCTCATCAATGCAATTGCGCTGTTTAACAACACACACACACAAACACATATATATGTGTATATATGAACAATATATAAAACGTTTCTATATATTTTTTAGATATATATACAGAGAGAGAGAGAGAGAGAGAGAGAGAGAGAGAGCTCTTAAAACATGAAAACATGCGTATATAAATATATTGTAAGTCTTATGATACGTCCATAATCTATACATTAAGTAAACCTCACGATATATATATATGTAGCTAGGTATATATTAATATCTAGAGAGAATATGACAATATTACCGAGTATATCAATGTGTGTGTATATATTACATTGCACATGTAACACTGATGGATGCCGCCGTGTAGTGAAACAATGCCTTTTTCAGTAAGAAGAGTTCAATTTATGTCACCACACACACACTTATAACAGAACTCTTGCAACTTATAACAGTGCATGCAATGGTGCAGTTGAACCACACGGTGGCATCCAAGCTCCATCAGTGTTACATGCAGCAGTTCCCTCAGTACTCACGCACACACACATAATATATATATAGATGCCTTTCTCTATTATTTCACCAATAATGTGCTCATAAATCTTGTGCTTGTGTGTTTCTATGTATTTAGCCATTGCAGTAAGCTCTAGTAATTGCTGGCTATTAAAAAGGCGCGAAATATTGATAAAATGTACGTTATGTTAAATGTATACATTGTTTTGAGTACACTTAGTACTACTTTTTCATACAACATTCATATATATATATATATGAATGTTGTATGAAAAAGTAGTACTAAGTGTACTCAAAACAATGTATAAATTATATATATTATATGCATGTGTGTATGTATACATACATATATATAATATATGTATGTATACATACATATATATTATATATATATGTATACATACATATATATATTATATATATATATATATATATATATATACACATATATATACATACATACACACACGCATATAATATAATATATATAATACACAGAATATAATATATACATATATATACATATATATATATATATATATATATATATATATATATATATATATACATATATATATATATATATATATATTATATATGAATGTTGTATGCAAAAGTAGTACTAAGTGTACTCAAAACAATGTATAATTTTATATAATAAATATAATATATATAAATGCATATAAAACGCATGTAGAAAAACAACTCTTTTGGCACAGACACAGGTAGGTGGCTCTTAAAAGAGCCGTTGGGTATTAAGGGAAAACGTCAAAGCGCTCCGTTTAAGCGCGCTCTCCGCGGATACGGCGGGCCAGCTGGATGTCCTTAGGCATAATGGTGACTCTCTTGGCGTGGATGGCGCACAGGTTAGTGTCTTCAAACAGACCCACCAAGTACGCCTCGCTTGCCTCCTGCAGAGCCATGACGGCGGAGCTCTGGAAGCGCAGATCGGTCTTGAAGTCCTGAGCGATCTCACGCACCAGGCGCTGGAAGGGCAGCTTGCGGATCAACAGCTCAGTGGATTTCTGGTAGCGACGGATCTCTCTCAGAGCGACGGTGCCGGGCCTGTAACGGTGAGGCTTCTTCACGCCGCCGGTAGCCGGGGCGCTCTTGCGGGCTGCCTTGGTGGCCAGCTGCTTCCTCGGGGCCTTGCCACCGGTGGACTTGCGGGCGGTCTGCTTCGTTCTTGCCATGGCGCTGAACTCTTGAAAGAGAATAACGCTCCCTCGCCTCCTCACGGCCCTTTTAAGCTTTAGAGCCGCTCGTCGCCGATTGGACGTGTCGGAGCTGCCAGCGTCTGATAGGGCGTCTTCAAAATCGAGCTTGCGCGCTATTGGCCGTCATTCCGAACCGCAAAATACTGCTGTTAGAACACAGTGGCGGCTTACTGCTGTCCAGCCTGGTTTTATGTACACTAAACGCAATGCAGGTTGATCGCTCTCATTTGTTTATTCAACAATACTTATCTCCGCACACACGAACATAATACCCACCCGTGTGTATATATCTAGGTATTTTCAGCTTGTAAATATTTATCTTGTCAATTGTTTTAGTGCTTTTACTCATTGATCAAAAGCATAATAGTGTGTGCATGTATGTGTATATCTATATATATCTATATATATCTATATCTATATATATATCTATATATATATATATCTATATCCATATCTATATATATATATAAATATAGACACACATCGCGTTATATATACTATTTTCATTTTAGTTTATTCCTTTATCACGTAACGTGATAAAGGAATTCATAGAATATGCACTACACGTATTTTGCGTGTATTACATGTACTGCGTGTTGTGTTACTGGTGAGGAAACGTAGCACTTTTTGAGTAGAGTTGGGTGGCTCTTAAAAGAGCCTTTGGGTATGGACAAAGAAGCGGAGATTTACTTGGCCTTGACCGCCTTCTCGGTCTTCTTGGGGAGAAGCACAGCCTGAATGTTGGGCAGCACACCACCCTGGGCAATGGTAACTCCTCCGAGCAGTTTGTTCAACTCCTCGTCGTTGCGAACAGCCAGCTGCAGATGACGGGGGATGATACGAGTCTTCTTGTTGTCGCGGGCGGCGTTGCCGGCCAACTCGAGAATCTCAGCGGTAAGATACTCCAGCACGGCGGCAAGGTAGACGGGGGCACCGGCGCCAACACGCTCTGCGTAGTTTCCTTTGCGCAGGAGCCTGTGCACACGGCCCACGGGGAACTGCAGCCCAGCGCGGGAAGAGCGAGTCTTGGCCTTGGCCCTAGCCTTGCCGCCGGTTTTGCCTCTTCCGCTCATGATGCAGGTCAGATGTGTTCGCTGAACAAAGCTGAAATAAAGCGAGAAGGCTCCCGGGCGCTGTTGATAAAGCAAAAGCGCCTACGTTCCTATTGGCTGCAAGCTTCGCGCAGCAACAGCCAATAGCGTCCCCGCCGTCGAACTCTAGCGGCCGCTCCCCCCTCCTCCTCGTGCAGCCTCCTCCCCCCTCCTCCTCGTGCAGTGTAAACGCTTGGCGCTGAGACAGCCAATCGCGTGTCCGCCGTCCAACGCCAGCGCCCGCCCTCCGCTGCTCGCTTTGGGCCCCCACCTCCCCCTCCTCCTCGTGCTGCCTGCTTTGTGTGTGTGTGAGACAGAGACCTACTGCTGCAGACAGAGACTTATGCCTTCCCGCTCAAATAAATCTAAAGTTGTAAACGAAAAGAAATAACCTAATAAACAAACTAATGAAACGAATACCTACAGTGGCTGTGGTTGTGCTATGACAGCTACTTATATGGGAGCCGTATTTGTATGTTAAAATGATGATCATACAACGATAAATAGTGTCATACGCCATACACATTAGACACTGTTATATGCTTTGAATACATATATGTACGTGTTTATAGCAAAGGAAGCTCTTTGAAACGAAACTGTGGGTGGCTCTTAAAAGAGCCGTTGTTAGAGAGGAACAAAACATGAAGGTAAACGGCACCGTTTACTTCTTCTTGGGGGCAGCCTTCTTGGGCTTCGCCGCCTTGGGCTTGGCCGCTTTGGGCTTGACAGCCTTGGCTTTCTTTGGGCTCTTGGTGGCTTTCTTGGGAGCCGCCGGCTTCTTCGCCTTCTTGGGGCTCTTGGTTGCCTTCTTCGCAGCCGCTGCGGGTTTCTTGGCCTTTTTGGGAGACTTCTTGGCCGCGGCGGGCTTCTTCGCCGCTACCTTCTTGGGCTTTTTCGCGGCAGCCGGTTTCTTGGCGGCGGGCTTCTTGGCTTTAGGAGCAGCCTTCTTGGCCGGCTTCTTCTTGGCCTCGGCCTGCTTCTTGTTGAGCTTGAAAGAGCCCGACGCGCCGGTGCCTTTGGTCTGCACCAGAGTGCCCTTGGTGACGAGGCTCTTGACGGCGATCTTAACGCGAGAGTTGTTCTTCTCCACGTCGTAGCCGCCGGCAGCCAGGGCTTTCTTCAGGGCGGCGAGGGACACGCCGCTCCTCTCCTTGGATGCCGAGACGGCCTTGACGATAAGCTCGCCGACGCTGGGGCCGGCCTTCTTGGGGCGGGCGGCCGCCTTCTTCTTGGGGGCCTTGGCGGGCGCCGAGGCGGCTGGGGCGGGAGCGACTTCTGCCATCGTTCTGCTTTGCTGCGTGCTGGAGCGAGCACTGTGTGTCTGCTGCTGTAGCGTTCTGTGGAACCTCCCTCAGCGGCGAGGGGGGCGGCCCTTAAGCGCCGCATGAGAACGTTGTAGACTCAACCCGGCCGGTGCTGTGCAGCCGTGGCGCAGCTGCAGGCTCGCGTTGTGTTTTCTCGCCGCGTTTCTCGCACGAAATCCGCGCGCGTGGCCAACCTGGCGAGCGTTAAAGCACTCTCCCGCCTCCGAGAGGCCCCCTCGCGTGTCGTGAAGGCGGAAAGGGCGGCGTGCGGACGGCGCCTTTCTCGCGGCGCTCCTCGAAGCGCGCCGAGCCGGCCGCGCTCCGAACGGGCAACGGCGCATTTGGCGTGCTTATCGTGTAATAATGTCGTGAAAGGGTATCGCGAGCGGGGCGAACGGCGTGGGTGTCGTCGGAGGAGAGTGTGGGCGAGAGCGTGTCGGGTGTGTGAGGCGCGTGTGCGTAGTTTAGCTGGTGTTGCGGGGCGCCCTTGTGGAGTGCGTAAAGCACAGTGCGCGCGCGCGGTGTGTTGCGCGAATGGACGACTCCCGCAGTCGACTCCCACGCGTCTTTGTCGCCGCCTGGTCTTCGTCGCCGGCGCCCCGCACTCGGATCGGCGCTCCTCGTGGCGCGCTCGGCTCTTGTGGGTCCCGGGCTCCGGGCGCGGCTCGTTAGGCGCACCTGAATCGACTCGGCGCTCCGTTAACGAGCCCTAATTCCCCCAAACACCGGCCCTCCACCAGCCCTAAGACCCCCCAACCCTAATTTATTCTAACTCTAAACCTCCTAACCCTAACATATTCTAACCCTAAGCCCCTCAACCCTAATATATTCTAACCCTAAGCACCATAACCCTAATATATTCTAACCCTAAGCACCCTAACCCTAATATATTCTAACCCTAACATATTCTAACCCTAAGCCCCCTAACCCTAACATATTCTAACCCAAAGCCCCCTAACCCTAACATATTCTAACCCTAAGCCCCCTAACCCTAACATATTCTAACCCTAAGCCCCTCAACCCTAATATATTCTAACCCTAAGCCCCTCAACCCTAATATATTCTAACCCTAAGCACCCTAACCCTAATATATTCTAACCCTAACATATTCTAACCCTAAGCCCCCTAACCCTAACATATTCTAACCCTAAGCCCCCTAACCCTAACATATTCTAACCCTAAGCCCCCTAACCCTAATATATTCTAACCCTAAGCCCCATAACCCTAACATATTCTAACCCTAATATATTCTAACCCTAAGCACCATAACCCTAATTTATTATAACCCTAATTTATTACAACCCTAACCCTAATTCATGACAACCCCAACCGCCCAGAACCCTAATACAGAAGAAAAAAATGAGCGTGAGGCCACACTTTTATTGTGGTAACATTTTTAATAGATCCAAATATAGCAGTAGGTAAAGGCCTACATGAACATTCTGTCAATCGGAAGGCTGAGGCCTAGCGGCTAAATTCACACTCCACGAGCGCTGCAATACTGAGGCCTAACTCCTAACTTTACCTGAACACACCGCAGCAGCACTGTAACACTGAGGCCTAGTGCCTACTTTTACCTGCGCGCTCACTCTACCTGCTGTAGAACCTCGTTGCCTAGCTGCGGCTCTTACGCGTACGCATTCCACAAGCACCCGTAGAACTCTGAGGCCTAGCTTCTAAATACACCTGCACACGCTGCAGCAGCACTACATAACTGAGGCCTAACTTATCAAGACACCGAAAAACACTGCAGAAGCACTATATTGCTCAGGCCTAACATATAAATAGACCTAAATACGCTGCAGAAGCACTATATTGCTCAGGCCTAACATATAAATAGATCTAAATACGCTGCAGAAGCACTATATTACTGAGGCCTAGCTCCTAAATGTACCTGCACACACTGCAGCAGCACTATAATACTGAGGCCTAACAAATCAATATACCTAAAAACTCTGCAGAACCACTACATAACTGAGGCCTTACTTATCAAGATACCTAAAAACACTGCAGCAGCACTACATTACTGAGGCCTTACTTATCAAGATACTTAAAAACGCTGCGGCAGCACTACATTACTGAGGCCTAGCTCCTAAATGTACCTGCACACACTGCAGCAGCACTATGATACTCAGCCCTAACTTATAGTGCTGCTGCAGTGTGTGCAGGTATATTCTACTGAGGCATAACATAGTAAAATGGTGCTGCTGCAGTGTTTTTTTTTTGGTATATTTATGAGGCCTAGCTCCTAAATGTACCTGCACACACTGAAGCAGCACTACAATACTGAGGCCTAACAAATCAATATACCTAAAAACGCTGCAGAAGCACTATATTGCTCAGGCCTAACATACAAATAGACACGAAAACTCTGCGGCAGCACTACATAACTGAGGCCTAGCACCTAAATGTACCTGCACACACTGCAGCAGCACTATGATACTCAGCCCTAACTTATAGTGCTGCTGCAGTGTGTGCAGGTATATACTACTGAGGCCTAACATATAAATATAACTAAAAAAACACTGCAGCAGCACCATATTACTGAGGCCTAGCTCCTAAATTAACCTGAACACACTGCAGCAGCACTGTAACACTGAGGCCTAGTGCCTACTTTTACCTGCGCGCTCACTCTACCTGCTGTAGAACCTTGTTGGCTAGCTGCGGCTCTTACACGTACGCATTCCACCAGCACCCGATGAACTGAGGCCTAGCTTCTAAATACACCTGCACACGCTGCAGCAACACTATGACAGACAGGCCTAACGTAGAAATATACCTGCACACACTGAAGCAGCACTATGATACTCAGGCGTAACATAGTAATGTAGTGCTGCTGCAGTGTGTGCAGGTATATTTATGAGACCTAACATATAAATATACCTGAAAATGCTGCAGCAGCACTACATAACTGATGCCTAACTTATCAATATACCTAAAAACACTGCAGAAGCACTATATTACTCAGGCCTAACATATAAATAGACCTAAAAACACTGCAGAAACACTACATAACTGAGGCCTAACTTATCAATATACCTAAAAACACTGCAGAAGCACTATATTACTCAGGCCTAACATATAAATAGACCTAAAAACACTGCAGAAACACTACATAACTGAGGCCTAACTTATCAATATACCTAAACCACCAGCACCTGTAGAACTCTGAGGCCTAGCTGTGTGCAGCAGCATAATAAGCTAAATTTCTACTCCAAACAGTAAGCGTGTTGCTTTACTACCCTGATCTGGTTCTACTTGCTGCCTGTTAAGACAAACATGACGCCAAAATTGGGGTCTCGCTTGCTGACCTGGGAGGGGGCTTATTTATGCCTTTGTAAGACGAAGCACACCTGGCTCTATCGTTCACACGCGGCTCTCGTTAGCAGCATCAGGTGTGGAAGCTCAGATGTTGGACCAACAGTCGTGTAGGGTGTGTTTTGTGTGGCTTACAGCTGATTTTCTGTTTATGGATGCAGAAAAAAGTTTGTAACACCACAAATAGGTTACATTTAACATTAATCATTCATAGCGACATATGATTTCTAATCACATGTTTATATGCAGCTCACTAGGAGCTAGTTTTGGTGTATGTCTAGATTCATTGGCTGTATTTTCTTGAAACAAATTACAACAGAGTTTGTCACAGTATGTGTCATAGGGCAGAGCAGTTACACGCTTATCATTGGGATTGTGTTACTACTAGGTAAGCTCAACTGTTCTTTAATTATAGCACTATAATAATCTAGCACTATAGTAATTATAGCACTTTGCACGTGGCTAATGTGTACATACATATGTGTACTTTGATCTCCTCTAGGCATAGACGTTGTGCAATATGTCACTTCCCCATGAATAGCATAATCTCTTATACACACTTTGTGCTGTACCACCTCTTATGTACTATTTGTGTGATTTATTGACCACCTATGTACTGGTCACTAGTGTCACTAGTCACTGCATAGCCCAGCACATAATGGGGAATCATGCGCCTTCCATTTCTTCTATCTATATATCTATATCTATATCTATATATCTATATCTATATCTCTATATCTATATCTCTATATCTATATCTATATATCTATATCTATATCTATATATATATCTATATATATATATATATATGTATATATATATCTATATATATACATATATATATATATATATATATATATCTCTATATACATATATATATATATATCTCTATATACATATATATATATCTATATACATATCTAATATACATATACATATCTAATATATCATATATATATATATATATATATATATGTTCACAATTTTATTTATTATTTTTATACATATAAATATACACATTCACTACAATACACACACACACACACACTACGTATATGAATACTTAATGTTTTTTTTTTCTTTTCCAAAACACATTAGAAAAGGGACACGGAACGCTGCTCTTTAGTGGAAAACGTGGGTGGCTCTTAAAAGAGCCGTTGGGTTTGATCGGAGCGGGTTCGCTCTTTACTTGGAGCTGGTGTACTTGGTGACGGCCTTTGTTCCCTCGGAGACGGCGTGCTTGGCCAGCTCGCCGGGCAGAAGCAGGCGCACGGCGGTCTGGATCTCCCTGGAGGTGATGGTGGAACGCTTGTTGTAGTGAGCCAGGCGGGAAGACTCACCGGCGATGCGCTCGAAGATGTCGTTCACGAAGGAGTTCATGATACCCATCGCCTTTGAGGAGATTCCGGTGTCGGGGTGGACCTGCTTCAGCACCTTGTAGACGTAGATGGCGTAGCTCTCCTTCCTGGACTTTCTGCGCTTCTTGCCTCCCTTGCCGGCGGTCTTGGTGACGGCCTTCTTGGAGCCCTTCTTCGGGGCGGACTTTGCTGGCTCAGGCATCCTGCTCGTCTTCGAGTTAGACTGAAGAATGAGGGGGAGGCGACTAACCCCCACGTTATTTACACTCTGCTAGTCTAATTAACATGAGTCACGCCTTTCGAATGCCGTCAAACCACCATTGGACAAACACAGCTCGCTCCACTGTAATACCCCTCCCCCCCTCCCCCCCTCCCCCCTCCCCCCCCCAACCCCATCCACCCTCCACCCTCCACCCGCTGCTGCAGCCTGCTCTTTGTGTGCCTTCCCGCGCACACAGCGGCGAAGGCGACGGCCCCCGTGTAGGACTAAGTGTACTAAGTTTAAGACCGTTTTATACCTTGTAAAAATTGACGCTTCGTATGCGTTAGCTTAGAAGCGGACAAATAAAGACATATGCGCTTTGAGAGCGCGCACAAACGCGCGCCTGTATGTTTATTCATCACTTTGCCTTCGTGTAAACTAATGTCTGGTTCAGTTGAATGGCCGGGAGATCCTACGGCGGTCCTCTAAAACTACCTAAAACTCATACAATAATTGACTTTACGCTGACGCTTCTTATTCCCAGACTCGGATATTTATATGATGAAAATCTATTCTTTAATAACACACGTGCGTATACATATACACACACACACACACACACTGGTAGGCATATATGTATAAATTATCTATAAATATATAGCGTACACACACACACACACACAATAATACTGATATCCTTAAATATATCTTTCATAGTGCATTTCCACACTTTATCTGCTAATTCACGGGCAGTGGGACGTTTTATATAGGGAAATTTAGTGTTATTCAACTACTGTATCTTATTCAAACACGGAAAACTTGTCTTTGGGTGGATTTGTGGGTGGCTCTTAAAAGAGCCGTTGTTGTTTGCGTTGTTCTAGACGAGCGTTTAACCTCCGAATCCGTAAAGAGTGCGTCCCTGGCGTTTCAGGGCGTACACCACATCCATGGCGGTGACGGTCTTTCTCTTGGCGTGCTCGGTGTAGGTGACGGCGTCTCTGATCACGTTCTCCAGGAACACTTTCAGCACACCGCGGGTCTCCTCGTAGATCAGACCGGAGATACGCTTGACGCCACCACGACGCGCAAGACGGCGGATAGCGGGCTTGGTGATGCCCTGGATGTTATCGCGAAGAACTTTGCGGTGACGCTTGGCGCCTCCTTTCCCGAGCCCCTTGCCTCCTTTTCCTCGGCCGGACATCGTTGCTGCTCTTGCTCCCTGTCGACGAGAAGAGAAAGAATGAAGTTAGAGCGGCCGGCCGGCGCCTGATATTCTACTCTACCGGACCTAGTTGAAGACAGAGAGGCGGAGCCCAGTACAAAGCAGCTGGGTGGCCCCTCGCGGTGAGGCCGTCCGCACCGCCCCCGCACGCTAGAGCGCTACAGAAAGACTGATTATAAACCGTATCTGCTTGAAAGTAATAACTGTAGATATCTTACACCAATGAATGCTGAATATTACATATTGCCAGACCGACTTTATGAAGCACTGAACCGCGTGGGACATTTGAATATTTTCCCCTCACCAAACAAACGGAGGGCAACGTACAAAAACATTTCGCTGTGTGTTTGTTCATTTGTTGGTTTTAGTAGTTGGTTTGAGTGTTGTACAAAGCCTATATTCAGCCAAAAAATAAAAAGCTTAATAAATATTGTCGTAATATATATCACTACATCATCTCTAAATCCCAGTGTTATCGCTCAAGAGACATGTAGTAGCAGTACAAACCCAAATACTCCATAAAAAAAAAGTAAATAAATCTAATAAAAATATTAATAATAATAATCCTTGAGAAATTCAACGTGTGGACCACAAAAAGGACGATTAATGTGTATCATGTACGTTTTATCAAATATAAGCCATTTTGTAAAGTGCATTCGTCAAACTAGGTGTATGTATTTACGGAGTTCATTAAACTTCTACTAATGTGTACTTCGGAAGTACTTTGAAAATTGTGCTGGGAGGTTGATTTATTTTCTAACAATCTTTCGGAATATGCTCCAATCCTTTTTTCTCACTTTACACATAAAATAATTATATCAGTTAATAATAACCCTCTTGATCCATAAGAAATGAACACTACTACACAACCATATGTGGCCCTCAAAATCCAAAATCATGTAAACAAATAAAACATTACAAAAGCAGGTAGAAAGATTTGTATTCTCACTCACTCATTTACAAATCTCTGCAGTGTACTCCTTAAACCTATTTCAATGTTACATGGAGATAGCATTAAAGAAATGTATACATATATTTAGTATGTTTTGTCAATCAAAAATACTAGGGCGGAATGAATCATGTTTTGGGTTCTAACATAGGAGCTGTGTATAATCTTTTCTTTTTCATTTTTCTATTTCTTTTTTGGTTTATATATATATATATATATATATTTATATTTATATATATATAGATTATTTTAGGTATATACATTTTATTAGAGTTATTCTTGTTATGTTTTTTTTTGGTTTATGTTTCGTATTGTCCCTTCAAATTTCCTACAACAAAAAATAACACGGCAAAAAATCCTGCTTTAACATATTTCAGGCTTAGTGGATCATCAGTGGGCAACATTTGCAAATGGAAGGGGGCAAGATCCTCTGCTCTTTATTATAAAGTTGTAGCCATATATGCGGATCGTGTTAAACAACTGAAAAAGGAATCTCATTCTATTATCTTTATATGATAATATATAAAAGACAAATGCCCTAATCAAATTGTGATGAAAAGTACACATTTGTAGGCCATCTCTTGAAATAAACTATGGGTCAGAAACCTGTCGTAATGTAACACAATAAGCTCTAAATCACAGAGTGTTGGAACAGTCGAAGAAATAACCATAATAATAATAATATTTATTAGTAGTAGTAGTAGTAGTAGTAGTAGTGAGTAAGTATGTTTCTCAGAGACAGCCTGTCTTCTCATGGATAATAATCTGCCGTGTGAAATCCAAAATGTGGAACACACGAAGCACGATTACTGTGTCTCATGCATGTTTGATCAAATATAAGCTATTTGTTAAAGTGTATTCGCCAAACTAAGTGTACTCAATTACGGAGTTCACTAAACGTCTACTAATGCGTACCTCTAAAGTACTTCATAAATTGTGCTGGGAGTAGCAAATACATTACAACTCAAATTAAATAGTTGTTAATATTTGAATTTCAATCCGTCATTCCCTCTCAGACCCGAGCCATTTCGCTCACTTCGCTACACATAAAATATTGCAGTTAAAAACTCTCTTGATCCATGTGAACTAACACAATTAGACAACCATATGTGGCCCTCGTAATCCAAAATCATGCAAACAAATAAAATTTCAAAACAGGTCAAAAGATTTGTATTCTCACTCACTCATTCATAAATCTCTGCAGTGTATTCCTTCGACCAGCAGATGGACTCCAAGCTCCACCAAAAAACATCTCCCTTAGAACTGTCTGTCAAACCACACACAAACAAAGACAAAACAACAATTTACAAGATCAGTACATTAAACATATGTCAATGTTACATGGAGATAGCATTACATAAAATTATTAATACATTTATTATGTTTAAAATGTCTTAATATTAATATCTTTTCATGCATACAAAATAAATGCTGGGACACGTTGAAGGAAGTGGTTGGAAAAGAGAAAAAAGGTAAACATCAATTATTGCATATTATGGATATACACAAGCTCACTCTCACACACACATCCACACACATATAATAATAAATACATGAACATACATATAATTACATATCATTTCACATATATCTTTTGGTTTCTTTTTCTATGTCTTATGTGTTTTATATATATATTATTTTAGGTATATATATTATATTATATTTATTTGTGTTAGTTTCATTTGTTTTCTGTTTCATTTTGTCCCTTCAAATGTACCCAAACAAAAAAGAAATAATACAACAAATGAAATGCCTTAACATATGTACTGCTTAGTGGATCACCAGTGGGCAACTTTTGCAAATGGAAGGGGGGGAAAAACATCTTGCAAGATACAACAACAACAACTACCATAATAATAATAATAATAATAATAATAATAATAATAATAATAATAATAATTATTATTATTATTATTATAATTATTATTATTATGATTATTATTATTATTAGTAGTAGTAGTAGTAGTGAGTAAGTAGGTTTCTCAGAGAAAGCCTGTCTTCTCATGGACAATAATATGCCTTGTGAAATCCAAATTGTGGAACACACGAAGCACGATTACTGTGTCTCATGTATGTTTTATCAAATAGAAAAGAGTTTTCAAGTGTATTCGTCAAACTAAGTGTACTCAATTACAGAGTTCATTAAACTTCTACTAATGTGTACCTCTAAAGTACTTCAAAAATTGTGCTGGGCTTTGTAAATAATTGACAACTCAAATAAAATATTTGTTATTATTCGAATTCATGTCAATAATTCGCACTATGCCCCAATCCTTTTCACTCACTCTACACATAATATATTTGGTTCAGTGAAAATTTCTCCTGATCCATGTGAAATAACAGTATTAGACCACCATATGTGGCCCCCCTAATCCAAAATCATGTAAACAAATAAAACATTTCAAAACAGGTAAAAAGATTTGCTTTCTCACCCACTCATTCATAATTCTTTGCAGTGTCTGCATTCGACCAGCAGATGGGCTGCAAGCTCCACCAAAAAACAAGATCAGTACATTAAACCTATTTCAACCTTCCATAGAGATAGCATTAAATAAATAAATAACTCATATATAACTATATATATATACACAACAAATTAACATTATTCATGTTATAATTATTATTACACATATTAACACACCTTAAAATACACCTTAACAATTGGACAGAACGCCAATGACATAATTAGTAAAGATTTAATTATTTCTTAGGACTCAAGTCAAGTATACCAATGATGAAATATTTAAATGTGTCCTAAAGACTTGGTTCACTAGTCAGAGAGTAGCGGTTTAAATCTTGCCTTTAACCTTAGCTCCAAAAAATTATTTCATTCTTCTATCCAAAATAGTTAGAAATTAAAAGCACGGCCAAAAAACATGTATTGATTCCACGTTTAGTAACTCTTAACTTGTGTAAGCA
>NW_026040040.1:0-20700 GCF_023375975.1 Astyanax mexicanus
CCTCTGTAAAGCTTGTTTTCATTTTATCATTTGGAGTTACCATCTCAGCAAAAATGAAAAAAGAACATTTAAAAAGGAAAAGATCCCTTCCTGCTGAAAGTGACCTTATGTTCCACATGCATGTTGTCATTTGAAACATATTCTAATCTATCTGCAGCAAAGGAAAGCGGAAAGCAACCACAGCGATACACGTTACCAAGCGGATGGCCGTTAAGTTGAGTATGATCTCTGTTCACAAAATTCCAATTGGCAGTGGTGGGATTTGAACCCACGCCTCCAGAGAGACTGGAGCCTAAACCCAGCGCCTTAGACCACTCGGCCACACTACCACCCACAACCTATTGTCAAATTGTGTAGAAAAGGAAAATGCACTGCTTTAAACAAAAGCGAGGACATTGGACGAAAATCTGCAGGTTCAAGATTAGGTGAAAGAGACTAACATGAAGTTTCCAAGTAATTTGATGTTTTGAAGAAATTCCGTGATAAAGTTTTGAAGACGTTTCCAAACAATGCTCTCTGTTTAAAAGTGTGCAGCAACTTTTCAGTTGTAAAGTCCCAAACAACAAGGTTAAGTTCAGAAAACAAACAGTTGTGCATCTAAGACATTCAGAAGCACTCATGGCAGCGGTGGGATTCGAACCCACGCCCCCGAAGAGAGCTCGGCCACGCTACCCCTGCAAACTAAATTTATCTTTTTATATGGAGTTACCATCTCAGAAAACAACAAGCCCAAAATGCCCCAAACAACTAGGTTAAGTTCAGAAAGCAGACAGTTGTGCATCGAAGACGTTCAAAAGCACTGACGGCAGCGGTGGGATTCGAACCCACGCACCCGAAAAGACTGGAGCCTTAATCCAGCGCCTTAGACCTCTCGGCCACGCTACCTCTGTAAAGCTTGTTTTCATTTTATCCTTTGGAGTTACCATCTCAGCAACATGAAAAAAGAACATTTAAAAAGGAAAAGATCCCTTCCTGCTGAAAGTGACCTTATGTTCCACATGCATGTTGTCATTTGAAACATATTCTAATCTATCTGCAGCAAAGGAAAGCGGAAAGCAACCACAGCGATACACTTTACCAAGCGGATGGCCGTTAAGTTGAGTATGATCTCTGTTCACAAAATTCCAATTGGCAGTGGTGGGATTTGAACCCACGCCTCCAGAGAGACTGGAGCCTAAATCCAGCGCCTTAGACCACTTGGCCACACTACCGCCCACAACCTCTTGTCAAATTGTGTAGAAAAGGAAAATGCACTGCTTTAAACAAAAGCGAGGACATTGGACGAAAATCTGCAGGTTCAAGATTAGGTGAAAGAGACTAACATGAAGTTTCCAAGTAATTTGATGTTTTGAAGAAATTCCATGATAAAGTTTTGAAGACGTTTCCAAACAATGCTCTCTGTTTAAAAGTGTGCAGCAACTTTTCAGTTGTAAAGTCCCAAACAACAAGGTTAAGTTCAGAAAACAGACAGTTGTGCATCTAAGACATTCAGAAGCACTCATGGCAGCGGTGGGATTCGAACCCACGCCCCCGAAAAGACTGGAACCTTAATCCAGCGCCTTAGACCGCTCTGCCACGCTACCCCTGCAAACTAAATTTATTTTTTTATATGGAGTTACCATCTCAGAAAACAACAAGCCCAAAATGGCCCAAACAACTAGGTTAAGTTCAGAAAGGAGACAGTTGTGCATCGAAGACGTTCAAAAGCACTGATGGCAGCGGTGGGATTCGAACCCACGCCCCCGAAGAGACTGGAGCCTTAATCCAGCGCCTTAGACCGCTCGGCCACGCTACCTCTGTAAAGCTTGTTTTCATTTTATCATTTGGAGTTACCATCTCAGCAACATGAAAAAAGAACATTTAAAAAGGAAAAGATCCCTTCCTGCTG
Source organism: Astyanax mexicanus (assembly GCF_023375975.1). Taxonomy (NCBI): domain Eukaryota; kingdom Metazoa; phylum Chordata; class Actinopteri; order Characiformes; family Acestrorhamphidae; genus Astyanax; species Astyanax mexicanus. The sequence continues at coordinate 1,889 of NW_026040040.1, forward strand.
AAAGTGACCTTATGTTCCACATGCATGTTGTCATTTGATACATATTCTAATCTATCTGCAGCAAAGGAAAGCGGAAAGCAACCACAGCGATACACTTTACCAAGCGGATGGCCGTTAAGTTGAGTATGATCTCTGTTCACAAAATTTCAATTGGCAGTGGTGGGATTTGAACCCACGCCTCCAGAGAGACTGGAGCCTAAATCCAGCGCCTTAGACCACTGGGCCACACTACCACCCACAACCTATTGTCAAATTGTGTAGAAAAGGAAAATGCACTGCTTTAAACAAAAGCGAGGACATTGGACGAAAATCTGCAGGTTCAAGATTAGGTGAAAGAGACTAACATGAAGTTTCCAAGTAATTTGATGTTTTGAAGAAATTCCATGATAAAGTTTTGAAGACGTTTCCAAACAATGCTCTCTGTTTAAAAGTGTGCATCAACTTTTCAGTTGTAAAGTCCCAAACAACAAGGTAAAGTTCAGAAAACAGACAGTTGTGCATCTAAGACATTCAGAAGCACTCATGGCAGCGGTGGGATTCGAACCCACGCCCCGAAGAGACTGGAACCTTAATCCAGCGCCTTAGACCGCTCAGCCACGCTACCCCTGCAAACTAAATTTATTTTTTTATATGGAGTTACCATCTCAGAAAACAACAAGCCCAAAATGCCCCAAACAACTAGGTTAAGTTCAGAAAGCAGACAGTTGTGCAACGAAGACGTTCAAAAGCACAGATGGCAGCGGTGGGATTCGAACCCACGCCCCCGAAGAGACTGGAGCCTTAATCCAGCGCCTTAGACCTCTCGGCCACGCTACCTCTGTAAAGCTTGTTTTCATTTTATCATTTGGAGTTACCATCTCAGCAACATGAAAAAAGAACATTTAAAAAGGAAAAGATCCCTTCCTGCTGAAAGTGACCTTATGTTCCACATGCATGTTGTCATTTGAAACATATTCTAATCTATCTGCAGCAAAGGAAAGCGGAAAGCAACCACAGCGATACACGTTACCAAGCGGATGGCCGTTAAGTTGAGTATGATCTCTGTTCACAAAATTCCAATTGGCAGTGGTGGGATTTGAACCCACGCCTCCAGGGAGACTGGAGCCTAAATCCAGCGCCTTAGACCACTCGGCCACACTACCGCCCACAACCTATTGTCAAATTGTGTAGAAAAGGAAAATGCACTGCTTTAAACAAAAGCGAGGACATTGGACGAAAATCTGCAGGTTCAAGATTAGGTGAAAGAGACTAACATGAAGTTTCCAAGTAATTTGATGTTTTGAAGAAATTCCACGATAAAGTTTTGAAGACGTTTCCAAACAATGCTCTCTGTTTAAAAGTGTGCAGCAACTTTTCAGTTGTAAAGTCGCAAACAACAAGGTTAAGTTCAGAAAACAGACAGTTGTGCATGTAAGACATTCAGAAGCACTCATGGCAGCGGTGGGATTCGAACCCACGCCCCCGAAGAGACTGGAACCTTAATCCAGCGCCTTAGACCGCTCGGCCACGCTACCCCTGCAAACTAAATTTATTTTTTTATATGGAGTTACCATCTCAGAAAACAACAAGCCCAAAATGCCCCAAACAACTAGGTTAAGTTCAGAAAGCAGACAGTTGTGCATTGAAGACGTTCAAAAGCACTCATGGCAGCGGTGGGATTCGAACCCACGCCCCCGAAGAGACTGGAGCCTTAATCCAGCGCCTTAGACCGCTCGGCCACGCTCCCTCTGTACAGCTTGTTTTCATTTTATCATTTGGAGTGACCATCTCAGAAAGCAACAAGCCCAAAAAGCCCCAAACAACTAGGTTAAGTTCAGAAAGCAGACAGTTGTGCAACGAAGACGTTCAAAAGCACAGATGGCAGCGGTGGGATTCGAACCCACGCCCCCGAAGAGACTGGAGCCTTAATCCAGCGCCTTAGACCTCTCGGCCACGCTACCTCTGTAAAGCTTGTTTTCATTTTATCATTTGGAGTTACCATCTCAGCAACATGAAAAAAGAACATTTAAAAAGGAGAAGATCCCTTCCTGCTGAAAGTGACCTTATGTTCCACATGCATGTTGTCATTTGAAACATATTCTAATCTATCTGCAGCAAAGGAAAGCGGAAAGCAACCACAGCGATACACTTTACCAAGCGGATGGCCGTTAAGTTGAGTATGATCTCTGTTCACAAAATTCCAATTGGCAGTGGTGGGATTTGAACCCACGCCTCCAGAGAGACTGGAGCCTAAATCTAGCGCCTTAGACCACTCGGCCACACTACCGCCCACAACCTATTGTCAAATTGTGTAGAAAAGGAAAATGCACTGCTTTAAACAAAAGCGAGGACATTGGACGAAAATCTGCAGGTTCAAGATTAGGTGAAAGAGACTAACATGAAGTTTCCAAGTAATTTGATGTTTTGAAGAAATTCCATGATAAAGTTTTGAAGACGTTTCCAAACAATGCTCTCTGTTTAAAAGTGTGCAGCAACTTTTCAGTTGTAAAGTCCCAAACAACAAGGTTAAGTTCAGAAAACAGACAGTTGTGCATCTAAGACATTCAGAAGCACTCATGGCAGCGGTGGGATTCGAACCCACGCCCCCGAAGAGAGCTCGGCCACGCTACCCCTGCAAACTAAATTTATCTTTTTATATGGAGTTACCATCTCAGAAAACAACAAGCCCAAAATGCCCCAAACAACTAGGTTAAGTTGAGAAAGGAGACAGTTCTGCATCGAAGACGTTCAAAAGCACTGATGGCAGCGGTGTGATTCGAACCCACGCCCCCGAAGAGACTGGAGCCTTAATCCAGCGCCTTAGACCGCTCGGCCACACTACCTCTGTAAAGCTTGTTTTCATTTTATCATATGGAGTTACCATCTCAGAAAACAACAAGCCCAAAATGCCCCAAACAACTAGGTTAAGTTCAGAAAGGAGACAGTTGTGCATCGAAGACGTTCAAAAGCACTGATGGCAGCGGTGGGATTCGAACCCACGCCCCCGAAGAGACTGGAGCCTTAATCCAGCGCCTTAGACCGCTCGGCCACACTACCTCTGTAAAGCTTGTTTTCATTTTATCATATGGAGTTACCATCTCAGAAAACAACAAGCCCAAAATGCCCCAAACAACTAGGTTAAGTTCAGAAAGGAGACAGTTGTGCATCGAAGACGTTCAAAAGCACTGATGGCAGCGGTGGGATTCGAACCCACGCCCCCGAAGAGACTTGAGCCTTAATCCAGCGCCTTAGACCGCTCGGCCAAGCTACCTCTGTAAAGCTTGTTTTCATTTTATCATTTGGAGTTACCATCTCAGCAACATGAAAAAAGAACATTTAAAAAGGAAAAGATCCCTTCCTGCTGAAAGTGACCTTATTTTCCACATGCATGTTGTCATTTGAAACATATTCTAATCTATCTGCAGCTAAGGAAAGCGGAAAGCAACCACAGCGATACACTTTACCAAGCGGATGGCCGTTAAGTTGAGTATGATCTCTGTTCACAAAATTCCAATTGGCAGTGGTGGGATTTGAACCCACGCCTCCAGAGAGACAGGAGCTTAAATCCAGCGCCTTAGACCATTCGGCCACACTACCGCCCGCAACCTATTGTCAAATTGTGTAGAAAAGGAAAATGCACTGCTTTAAACAAAAGCGAGGACATTGGACGAAAATCTGCAGGTTCAAGATTAGGTGAAAGAGACTAACATGAAGTTTCCAAGTAATTTGATGTTTTGAAGAAATTCCGCGATAAAGTTTTGAAGACGTTTCCAAACAATGCTCTCTGTTTAAAAGTGTGCAGCAACTTTTCAGTTGTAAAGTCCCAAACAACAAGGTTAAGTTCAGAAAACAGACAGTTGTGCATCTAAGACATTCAGAAGCACTCATGGCAGCGGTGGGATTCAAACCCACGCCCCCAAAGAGACTGGAACCTTAATCCAGCGCCTTAGACCGCTCGGCCACGCTACCCCTGCAAACTAAATTTATTTTTTTATATGGAGTTACCATCTCAGAAAACAACAAGCCCAGAATGCCCCAAACAACTAGGTTAAGTTCAGAAAGCAGACAGTTGTGCATCGAAGACTTTCAAAAGCACTGATGGCAGCGGTGGGATTCGAACCCACGCCCCCGAATAGACTGGAGCCTTAATCCAGCGCCTTAGACCGCTCGGCCACGCTACCTCTGTAAAGCTTGTTTTCATTTTATAGTTTGGAGTTACCATCTCAGCAACATGAAAAAAGAACATTTAAAAAGGAAAAGATCCCTTCCTGCTGAAAGTGACCTTATTTTCCACATGCATGTTGTCATATGAAACATATTCTAATCTATCTGCTGCAAAGGAAAGCGGAAAGCAACCACAGCGATACACTTTACCAAGCGGATGGCCGTTAAGTTGAGTATGATCTCTGTTCACAAAATTCCAATTGGCAGTGGTGGGATTTGAACCCACGCCTCCAGAGAGACTGGAGCCTAAATCCAGCGCCTTAGACCACTCGGCCACACTACCGCCCACATCCTATTGTCAAATTGTGTAGAAAAGGAAAATGCACTGCTTTAAAGGAAAGCGAGGACATTGGACGAAAATCTGCAGGTTCAAGATTAGGTGAAAGAGACTAACATGAAGTTTCCAAGTAATTTGATGTTTTGAAGAAATTCTGTGATAAAGTTTTGAAGACGTTTCCAAACAATGCTCTCTGTTTAAAAGTGTGCAGCAACTTTTCAGTTGTAAAGTCCCAAACAACAAGGTTAAGTTCAGAAAACAGACAGTTGTGCATCTAAGACATTCAGGAGCACTCTTGGCAGTGGTGGGATTCGAACCCACGCCCCCGAAGAGACTGGAACCTTAATCCAGCGCCTTAGACCGCTCGGCCACGCTACCCCTGTAAACTAAATTTATTTTTTTATATGGAGTTACCATCTCAGAAAACAACAAGCCCAAAATGCCCCAAACAACTAGGTTAAGTTCAGAAAGGAGACAGTTGTGCATCAAAGACGTTCAAAAGCTCTCATGGCAGCGGTGGGATTCGAACCCACGCCCCCGAAGAGACTGGAGCCTTAATCCAGCGCCTTAGACCGCTCGGCCACGCTACCTCTGTACAGCTTGTTTTCATTTTATCATTTGGAGTTACCATCTCAGCAACATGAAAAAAGAACATTTAAAAAGGAAAAGACCCCTTCCTGCTGAAAGTGACCTTATGTTCCACATGCATGTTGTCATTTGATACATATTCTAATCTATCTGCAGCAAAGGAAAGCGGAAAGCAACCACAGCGATACACTTTACCAAGCGGATGGCCGTTAAGTTGAGTATGATCTCTGTTCACAAAATTCCAATTGGCAGTGGTGGGATTTGAACCCACGCCTCCAGAGAGACTGGAGCCTAAATCCAGCGCCTTAGACCACTGGGCCACACTACCACCCACAACCTATTGTCAAATTGTGTAGAAAAGGAAAATGCACTGCTTTAAACAAAAGCGAGGACATTGGACGAAAATCTGCAGGTTCAAGATTAGGTGAAAGAGACTAACATGAAGTTTCCAAGTAATTTGATGTTTTGAAGAAATTCCATGATAAAGTTTTGAAGACGTTTCCAAACAATGCTCTCTGTTTAAAAGTGTGCATCAACTTTTCAGTTGTAAAGTCCCAAACAACAAGGTAAAGTTCAGAAAACAGACAGTTGTGCATCTAAGACATTCAGAAGCACTGATGGCAGCGGTGGGATTCGAACCCACGCCCCGAAGAGACTTGAACCTTAATCCAGCGCCTTAGACCGCTCAGCCACGCTACCCCTGCAAACTAAATTTATTTTTTTATATGGAGTTACCATCTCAGAAAACAACAAGCCCAAAATGCCCCAAACAACTAGGTTAAGTTCAGAAAGCAGACAGTTGTGCAACGAAGACGTTCAAAAGCACAGATGGCAGCGGTGGGATTCGAACCCACGCCCCCGAAGAGACTGGAGCCTTAATCCAGCGCCTTAGACCGCTCGGCCACACTACCTCTGTAAAGCTTGTTTTCATTTTATCATATGGAGTTACCATCTCAGAAAACAACAAGCCCAAAATGCCCCAAACAACTAGGTTAAGTTCAGAAAGGAGACAGTTGTGCATCGAAGACGTTCAAAAGCACTGATGGCAGCGGTGGGATTCGAACCCACGCCCCCGAAGAGACTTGAGCCTTAATCCAGCGCCTTAGACCGCTCGGCCAAGCTACCTCTGTAAAGCTTGTTTTCATTTTATCATTTGGAGTTACCATCTCAGCAACATGAAAAAAGAACATTTAAAAAGGAAAAGATCCCTTCCTGCTGAAAGTGACCTTATTTTCCACATGCATGTTGTCATTTGAAACATATTCTAATCTATCTGCAGCTAAGGAAAGCGGAAAGCAACCACAGCGATACACTTTACCAAGCGGATGGCCGTTAAGTTGAGTATGATCTCTGTTCACAAAATTCCAATTGGCAGTGGTGGGATTTGAACCCACGCCTCCAGAGAGACAGGAGCTTAAATCCAGCGCCTTAGACCATTCGGCCACACTACCGCCCGCAACCTATTGTCAAATTGTGTAGAAAAGGAAAATGCACTGCTTTAAACAAAAGCGAGGACATTGGACGAAAATCTGCAGGTTCAAGATTAGGTGAAAGAGACTAACATGAAGTTTCCAAGTAATTTGATGTTTTGAAGAAATTCCGCGATAAAGTTTTGAAGACGTTTCCAAACAATGCTCTCTGTTTAAAAGTGTGCAGCAACTTTTCAGTTGTAAAGTCCCAAACAACAAGGTTAAGTTCAGAAAACAGACAGTTGTGCATCTAAGACATTCAGAAGCACTCATGGCAGCGGTGGGATTCAAACCCACGCCCCCAAAGAGACTGGAACCTTAATCCAGCGCCTTAGACCGCTCGGCCACGCTACCCCTGCAAACTAAATTTATTTTTTTATATGGAGTTACCATCTCAGAAAACAACAAGCCCAGAATGCCCCAAACAACTAGGTTAAGTTCAGAAAGCAGACAGTTGTGCATCGAAGACTTTCAAAAGCACTGATGGCAGCGGTGGGATTCGAACCCACGCCCCCGAATAGACTGGAGCCTTAATCCAGCGCCTTAGACCGCTCGGCCACGCTACCTCTGTAAAGCTTGTTTTCATTTTATAGTTTGGAGTTACCATCTCAGCAACATGAAAAAAGAACATTTAAAAAGGAAAAGATCCCTTCCTGCTGAAAGTGACCTTATTTTCCACATGCATGTTGTCATATGAAACATATTCTAATCTATCTGCTGCAAAGGAAAGCGGAAAGCAACCACAGCGATACACTTTACCAAGCGGATGGCCGTTAAGTTGAGTATGATCTCTGTTCACAAAATTCCAATTGGCAGTGGTGGGATTTGAACCCACGCCTCCAGAGAGACTGGAGCCTAAATCCAGCGCCTTAGACCACTCGGCCACACTACCGCCCACATCCTATTGTCAAATTGTGTAGAAAAGGAAAATGCACTGCTTTAAAGGAAAGCGAGGACATTGGACGAAAATCTGCAGGTTCAAGATTAGGTGAAAGAGACTAACATGAAGTTTCCAAGTAATTTGATGTTTTGAAGAAATTCTGTGATAAAGTTTTGAAGACGTTTCCAAACAATGCTCTCTGTTTAAAAGTGTGCAGCAACTTTTCAGTTGTAAAGTCCCAAACAACAAGGTTAAGTTCAGAAAACAGACAGTTGTGCATCTAAGACATTCAGGAGCACTCTTGGCAGTGGTGGGATTCGAACCCACGCCCCCGAAGAGACTGGAACCTTAATCCAGCGCCTTAGACCGCTCGGCCACGCTACCCCTGCAAACTAAATTTATTTTTTTATATGGAGTTACCATCTCAGAAAACAACAAGCCCAAAATGCCCCAAACAACTAGGTTAAGTTCAGAAAGGAGACAGTTGTGCATCAAAGACGTTCAAAAGCTCTCATGGCAGCGGTGGGATTCGAACCCACGCCCCCGAAGAGACTGGAGCCTTAATCCAGCGCCTTAGACCGCTCGGCCACGCTACCTCTGTACAGCTTGTTTTCATTTTATCATTTGGAGTTACCATCTCAGCAACATGAAAAAAGAACATTTAAAAAGGAAAAGACCCCTTCCTGCTGAAAGTGACCTTATGTTCCACATGCATGTTGTCATTTGATACATATTCTAATCTATCTGCAGCAAAGGAAAGCGGAAAGCAACCACAGCGATACACTTTACCAAGCGGATGGCCGTTAAGTTGAGTATGATCTCTGTTCACAAAATTCCAATTGGCAGTGGTGGGATTTGAACCCACGCCTCCAGAGAGACTGGAGCCTAAATCCAGCGCCTTAGACCACTGGGCCACACTACCACCCACAACCTATTGTCAAATTGTGTAGAAAAGGAAAATGCACTGCTTTAAACAAAAGCGAGGACATTGGACGAAAATCTGCAGGTTCAAGATTAGGTGAAAGAGACTAACATGAAGTTTCCAAGTAATTTGATGTTTTGAAGAAATTCCATGATAAAGTTTTGAAGACGTTTCCAAACAATGCTCTCTGTTTAAAAGTGTGCATCAACTTTTCAGTTGTAAAGTCCCAAACAACAAGGTAAAGTTCAGAAAACAGACAGTTGTGCATCTAAGACATTCAGAAGCACTGATGGCAGCGGTGGGATTCGAACCCACGCCCCGAAGAGACTTGAACCTTAATCCAGCGCCTTAGACCGCTCAGCCACGCTACCCCTGCAAACTAAATTTATTTTTTTATATGGAGTTACCATCTCAGAAAACAACAAGCCCAAAATGCCCCAAACAACTAGGTTAAGTTCAGAAAGCAGACAGTTGTGCAACGAAGACGTTCAAAAGCACAGATGGCAGCGGTGGGATTCGAACCCACGCCCCCGAAGAGACTGGAGCCTTAATCCAGCGCCTTAGACCGCTCGGCCACACTACCTCTGTAAAGCTTGTTTTCATTTTATCATATGGAGTTACCATCTCAGAAAACAACAAGCCCAAAATGCCCCAAACAACTAGGTTAAGTTCAGAAAGGAGACAGTTGTGCATCGAAGACGTTCAAAAGCACTGATGGCAGCGGTGGGATTCGAACCCACGCCCCCGAAGAGACTTGAGCCTTAATCCAGCGCCTTAGACCGCTCGGCCAAGCTACCTCTGTAAAGCTTGTTTTCATTTTATCATTTGGAGTTACCATCTCAGCAACATGAAAAAAGAACATTTAAAAAGGAAAAGATCCCTTCCTGCTGAAAGTGACCTTATTTTCCACATGCATGTTGTCATTTGAAACATATTCTAATCTATCTGCAGCTAAGGAAAGCGGAAAGCAACCACAGCGATACACTTTACCAAGCGGATGGCCGTTAAGTTGAGTATGATCTCTGTTCACAAAATTCCAATTGGCAGTGGTGGGATTTGAACCCACGCCTCCAGAGAGACAGGAGCTTAAATCCAGCGCCTTAGACCATTCGGCCACACTACCGCCCGCAACCTATTGTCAAATTGTGTAGAAAAGGAAAATGCACTGCTTTAAACAAAAGCGAGGACATTGGACGAAAATCTGCAGGTTCAAGATTAGGTGAAAGAGACTAACATGAAGTTTCCAAGTAATTTGATGTTTTGAAGAAATTCCGCGATAAAGTTTTGAAGACGTTTCCAAACAATGCTCTCTGTTTAAAAGTGTGCAGCAACTTTTCAGTTGTAAAGTCCCAAACAACAAGGTTAAGTTCAGAAAACAGACAGTTGTGCATCTAAGACATTCAGAAGCACTCATGGCAGCGGTGGGATTCAAACCCACGCCCCCAAAGAGACTGGAACCTTAATCCAGCGCCTTAGACCGCTCGGCCACGCTACCCCTGCAAACTAAATTTATTTTTTTATATGGAGTTACCATCTCAGAAAACAACAAGCCCAGAATGCCCCAAACAACTAGGTTAAGTTCAGAAAGCAGACAGATGTGCATCGAAGACTTTCAAAAGCACTGATGGCAGCGGTGGGATTCGAACCCACGCCCCCGAATAGACTGGAGCCTTAATCCAGCGCCTTAGACCGCTCGGCCACGCTACCTCTGTAAAGCTTGTTTTCATTTTATAGTTTGGAGTTACCATCTCAGCAACATGAAAAAAGAACATTTAAAAAGGAAAAGATCCCTTCCTGCTGAAAGTGACCTTATTTTCCACATGCATGTTGTCATATGAAACATATTCTAATCTATCTGCTGCAAAGGAAAGCGGAAAGCAACCACAGCGATACACTTTACCAAGCGGATGGCCGTTAAGTTGAGTATGATCTCTGTTCACAAAATTCCAATTGGCAGTGGTGGGATTTGAACCCACGCCTCCAGAGAGACTGGAGCCTAAATCCAGCGCCTTAGACCACTCGGCCACACTACCGCCCACATCCTATTGTCAAATTGTGTAGAAAAGGAAAATGCACTGCTTTAAAGGAAAGCGAGGACATTGGACGAAAATCTGCAGGTTCAAGATTAGGTGAAAGAGACTAACATGAAGTTTCCAAGTAATTTGATGTTTTGAAGAAATTCTGTGATAAAGTTTTGAAGACGTTTCCAAACAATGCTCTCTGTTTAAAAGTGTGCAGCAACTTTTCAGTTGTAAAGTCCCAAACAACAAGGTTAAGTTCAGAAAACAGACAGTTGTGCATCTAAGACATTCAGGAGCACTCTTGGCAGTGGTGGGATTCGAACCCACGCCCCCGAAGAGACTGGAACCTTAATCCAGCGCCTTAGACCGCTCGGCCACGCTACCCCTGCAAACTAAATTTATTTTTTTATATGGAGTTACCATCTCAGAAAACAACAAGCCCAAAATGCCCCAAACAACTAGGTTAAGTTCAGAAAGGAGACAGTTGTGCATCAAAGACGTTCAAAAGCTCTCATGGCAGCGGTGGGATTCGAACCCACGCCCCCGAAGAGACTGGAGCCTTAATCCAGCGCCTTAGACCGCTCGGCCACGCTACCTCTGTACAGCTTGTTTTCATTTTATCATTTGGAGTTACCATCTCAGCAACATGAAAAAAGAACATTTAAAAAGGAAAAGACCCCTTCCTGCTGAAAGTGACCTTATGTTCCACATGCATGTTGTCATTTGATACATATTCTAATCTATCTGCAGCAAAGGAAAGCGGAAAGCAACCACAGCGATACACTTTACCAAGCGGATGGCCGTTAAGTTGAGTATGATCTCTGTTCACAAAATTCCAATTGGCAGTGGTGGGATTTGAACCCACGCCTCCAGAGAGACTGGAGCCTAAATCCAGCGCCTTAGACCACTGGGCCACACTACCACCCACAACCTATTGTCAAATTGTGTAGAAAAGGAAAATGCACTGCTTTAAACAAAAGCGAGGACATTGGACGAAAATCTGCAGGTTCAAGATTAGGTGAAAGAGACTAACATGAAGTTTCCAAGTAATTTGATGTTTTGAAGAAATTCCATGATAAAGTTTTGAAGACGTTTCCAAACAATGCTCTCTGTTTAAAAGTGTGCATCAACTTTTCAGTTGTAAAGTCCCAAACAACAAGGTAAAGTTCAGAAAACAGACAGTTGTGCATCTAAGACATTCAGAAGCACTGATGGCAGCGGTGGGATTCGAACCCACGCCCCGAAGAGACTTGAACCTTAATCCAGCGCCTTAGACCGCTCAGCCACGCTACCCCTGCAAACTAAATTTATTTTTTTATATGGAGTTACCATCTCAGAAAACAACAAGCCCAAAATGCCCCAAACAACTAGGTTAAGTTCAGAAAGCAGACAGTTGTGCAACGAAGACGTTCAAAAGCACAGATGGCAGCGGTGGGATTCGAACCCACGCCCCCGAAGAGACTGGAGCCTTAATCCAGCGCCTTAGACCTCTCGGCCACGCTACCTCTGTAAAGCTTGTTTTCATTTTATCATTTGGAGTTACCATCTCAGCAACATGAAAAAAGAACATTTAAAAAGGAAAAGATCCCTTCCTGCTGAAAGTGACCTTATGTTCCACATGCATGTTGTCATTTGAAACATATTCTAATCTATCTGCAGCAAAGGAAAGCGGAAAGCAACCACAGCGATACACGTTACCAAGCGGATGGCCGTTAAGTTGAGTATGATCTCTGTTCACAAAATTCCAATTGGCAGTGGTGGGATTTGAACCCACGCCTCCAGAGAGACTGGAGCCTAAATCCAGCGCCTTAGACCACTCGGCCACACTACCGCCCACAACCTATTGTCAAATTGTGTAGAAAAGGAAAATGCACTGCTTTAAACAAAAGCGAGGACATTGGACGAAAATCTGCAGGTTCAAGATTAGGTGAAAGAGACTAACATGAAGTTTCCAAGTAATTTGATGTTTTGAAGAAATTCCACGATAAAGTTTTGAAGACGTTTCCAAACAATGCTCTCTGTTTAAAAGTGTGCAGCAACTTTTCAGTTGTAAAGTCGCAAACAACAAGGTTAAGTTCAGAAAACAGACAGTTGTGCATCTAAGACATTCAGGAGCACTCTTGGCAGTGGTGGGATTCGAACCCACGCCCCCGAAGAGACTGGAACCTTAATCCAGCGCCTTAGACCGCTCGGCCACGCTACCCCTGCAAACTAAATTTATTTTTTTATATGGAGTTACCATCTCAGAAAACAACAAGCCCAAAATGCCCCAAACAACTAGGTTAAGTTCAGAAAGGAGACAGTTGTGCATCAAAGACGTTCAAAAGCTCTCATGGCAGCGGTGGGATTCGAACCCACGCCCCCGAAGAGACTGGAGCCTTAATCCAGCGCCTTAGACCGCTCGGCCACGCTACCTCTGTACAGCTTGTTTTCATTTTATCATTTGGAGTTACCATCTCAGCAACATGAAAAAAGAACATTTAAAAAGGAAAAGACCCCTTCCTGCTGAAAGTGACCTTATGTTCCACATGCATGTTGTCATTTGATACATATTCTAATCTATCTGCAGCAAAGGAAAGCGGAAAGCAACCACAGCGATACACTTTACCAAGCGGATGGCCGTTAAGTTGAGTATGATCTCTGTTCACAAAATTCCAATTGGCAGTGGTGGGATTTGAACCCACGCCTCCAGAGAGACTGGAGCCTAAATCCAGCGCCTTAGACCACTCGGCCACACTACCGCCCACATCCTATTGTCAAATTGTGTAGAAAAGGAAAATGCACTGCTTTAAAGGAAAGCGAGGACATTGGACGAAAATCTGCAGGTTCAAGATTAGGTGAAAGAGACTAACATGAAGTTTCCAAGTAATTTGATGTTTTGAAGAAATTCTGTGATAAAGTTTTGAAGACGTTTCCAAACAATGCTCTCTGTTTAAAAGTGTGCAGCAACTTTTCAGTTGTAAAGTCCCAAACAACAAGGTTAAGTTCAGAAAACAGACAGTTGTGCATCTAAGACATTCAGGAGCACTCTTGGCAGTGGTGGGATTCGAACCCACGCCCCCGAAGAGACTGGAACCTTAATCCAGCGCCTTAGACCGCTCGGCCACGCTACCCCTGCAAACTAAATTTATTTTTTTATATGGAGTTACCATCTCAGAAAACAACAAGCCCAAAATGCCCCAAACAACTAGGTTAAGTTCAGAAAGGAGACAGTTGTGCATCAAAGACGTTCAAAAGCTCTCATGGCAGCGGTGGGATTCGAACCCACGCCCCCGAAGAGACTGGAGCCTTAATCCAGCGCCTTAGACCGCTCGGCCACGCTACCTCTGTACAGCTTGTTTTCATTTTATCATTTGGAGTTACCATCTCAGCAACATGAAAAAAGAACATTTAAAAAGGAAAAGACCCCTTCCTGCTGAAAGTGACCTTATGTTCCACATGCATGTTGTCATTTGATACATATTCTAATCTATCTGCAGCAAAGGAAAGCGGAAAGCAACCACAGCGATACACTTTACCAAGCGGATGGCCGTTAAGTTGAGTATGATCTCTGTTCACAAAATTCCAATTGGCAGTGGTGGGATTTGAACCCACGCCTCCAGAGAGACTGGAGCCTAAATCCAGCGCCTTAGACCACTGGGCCACACTACCACCCACAACCTATTGTCAAATTGTGTAGAAAAGGAAAATGCACTGCTTTAAACAAAAGCGAGGACATTGGACGAAAATCTGCAGGTTCAAGATTAGGTGAAAGAGACTAACATGAAGTTTCCAAGTAATTTGATGTTTTGAAGAAATTCCATGATAAAGTTTTGAAGACGTTTCCAAACAATGCTCTCTGTTTAAAAGTGTGCATCAACTTTTCAGTTGTAAAGTCCCAAACAACAAGGTAAAGTTCAGAAAACAGACAGTTGTGCATCTAAGACATTCAGAAGCACTGATGGCAGCGGTGGGATTCGAACCCACGCCCCGAAGAGACTTGAACCTTAATCCAGCGCCTTAGACCGCTCAGCCACGCTACCCCTGCAAACTAAATTTATTTTTTTATATGGAGTTACCATCTCAGAAAACAACAAGCCCAAAATGCCCCAAACAACTAGGTTAAGTTCAGAAAGCAGACAGTTGTGCAACGAAGACGTTCAAAAGCACAGATGGCAGCGGTGGGATTCGAACCCACGCCCCCGAAGAGACTGGAGCCTTAATCCAGCGCCTTAGACCTCTCGGCCACGCTACCTCTGTAAAGCTTGTTTTCATTTTATCATTTGGAGTTACCATCTCAGCAACATGAAAAAAGAACATTTAAAAAGGAAAAGATCCCTTCCTGCTGAAAGTGACCTTATGTTCCACATGCATGTTGTCATTTGAAACATATTCTAATCTATCTGCAGCAAAGGAAAGCGGAAAGCAACCACAGCGATACACGTTACCAAGCGGATGGCCGTTAAGTTGAGTATGATCTCTGTTCACAAAATTCCAATTGGCAGTGGTGGGATTTGAACCCACGCCTCCAGAGAGACTGGAGCCTAAATCCAGCGCCTTAGACCACTCGGCCACACTACCGCCCACAACCTATTGTCAAATTGTGTAGAAAAGGAAAATGCACTGCTTTAAACAAAAGCGAGGACATTGGACGAAAATCTGCAGGTTCAAGATTAGGTGAAAGAGACTAACATGAAGTTTCCAAGTAATTTGATGTTTTGAAGAAATTCCACGATAAAGTTTTGAAGACGTTTCCAAACAATGCTCTCTGTTTAAAAGTGTGCAGCAACTTTTCAGTTGTAAAGTCGCAAACAACAAGGTTAAGTTCAGAAAACAGACAGTTGTGCATGTAAGACATTCAGAAGCACTCATGGCAGCGGTGGGATTCGAACCCACGCCCCCGAAGAGACTGGAACCTTAATCCAGCGCCTTAGACCGCTCGGCCACGCTACCCCTGCAAACTAAATTTATTTTTTTATATGGAGTTACCATCTCAGAAAACAACAAGCCCAAAATGCCCCAAACAACTAGGTTAAGTTCAGAAAGCAGACAGTTGTGCATTGAAGACGTTCAAAAGCACTCATGGCAGCGGTGGGATTCGAACCCACGCCCCCGAAGAGACTGGAGCCTTAATCCAGCGCCTTAGACCGCTCGGCCACGCTCCCTCTGTACAGCTTGTTTTCATTTTATCATTTGGAGTGACCATCTCAGAAAGCAACAAGCCCAAAAAGCCCCAAACAACTAGGTTAAGTTCAGAAAGCAGACAATTGTGCAACGAAGACGTTCAAAAGCACAGATGGCAGCGGTGGGATTCGAACCCACGCCCCCGAAGAGACTGGAGCCTTAATCCAGCGCCTTAGACCTCTCGGCCACGCTACCTCTGTAAAGCTTGTTTTCATTTTATCATTTGGAGTTACCATCTCAGCAACATGAAAAAAGAACATTTAAAAAGGAGAAGATCCCTTCCTGCTGAAAGTGACCTTATGTTCCACATGCATGTTGTCATTTGAAACATATTCTAATCTATCTGCAGCAAAGGAAAGCGGAAAGCAACCACAGCGATACACTTTACCAAGCGGATGGCCGTTAAGTTGAGTATGATCTCTGTTCACAAAATTCCAATTGGCAGTGGTGGGATTTGAACCCACGCCTCCAGAGAGACTGGAGCCTAAATCCAGCGTCTTAGACCACTCGGCCACACTACCGCCCACAACCTATTGTCAAATTGTGTAGAAAAGGAAAATGCACTGCTTTAAACAAAAGCGAGGACAGTGGACGAAAATCTGCAGGTTCAAGATTAGGTGAAAGAGACTAACATGAAGTTTCCAAGTAATTTGATGTTTTGAAGAAATTCCACGATAAAGTTTTGAAGACGTTTCCAAACAATGCTCTCTGTTTAAAAGTGTGCAGCAACTTTTCAGTTGTAAAGTCGCAAACAACAAGGTTAAGTTCAGAAAACAGACAGTTGTGCATGTAAGACATTCAGAAGCACTCATGGCAGCGGTGGGATTCGAACCCACGCCCCCGAAGAGACTGGAACCTTAATCCAGCGCCTTAGACCGCTCGGCCACGCTACCCCTGCAAACAAAATTTATTTTTTTATATGGAGTTACCATCTCAGAAAACAACAAGCCCAAAATGCCCCAAACAACTAGGTTAAGTTCAGAAAGCAGACAGTTGTGCATTGAAGACGTTCAAAAGCACTCATGGCAGCGGTGGGATTCGAACCCACGCCCCCGAAGAGACTGGAGCCTTAATCCAGCGCCTTAGACCGCTCGGCCACGCTCCCTCTGTACAGCTTGTTTTCATTTTATCATTTGGAGTGACCATCTCAGAAAGCAACAAGCCCAAAAAGCCCCAAACAACTAGGTTAAGTTCAGAAAGCAGACAATTGTGCAACGAAGACGTTCAAAAGCACATATGGCAGCGGTGGGATTCGAACCCACGCCCCCGAAGAGACTGGAGCCTTAATCCAGCGCCTTAGACCTCTCGGCCACGCTACCTCTGTAAAGCTTGTTTTCATTTTATCATTTGGAGTTACCATCTCAGCAACATGAAAAAAGAACATTTAAAAAGGAGAAGATCCCTTCCTGCTGAAAGTGACCTTATGTTCCACATGCATGTTGTCATTTGAAACATATTCTAATCTATCTGCAGCAAAGGAAAGCGGAAAGCAACCACAGCGATACACTTTACCAAGCGGATGGCCGTTAAGTTGAGTATGATCTCTGTTCACAAAATTCCAATTGGCAGTGGTGGGATTTGAACCCACGCCTCCAGAGAGACTGGAGCCTAAATCCAGCGCCTTAGACCACTCGGCCACACTACCGCCCACAACCTATTGTCAAATTGTGTAGAAAAGGAAAATGCACTGCTTTAAACAAAAGCGAGGACATTGGACGAAAATCTGCAGGTTCAAGATTAGGTGAAAGAGACTAACATGAAGTTTCCAAGTAATTTGATGTTTTGAAGAAATTCCACGATAAAGTTTTGAAGACGTTTCCAAACAATGCTCTCTGTTTAAAAGTGTGCATCAACTTTTCAGTTGTAAAGTCCCAAACAACAAGGTTAAGTTCAGAAAACAGACAGTTGTGCATCTAAGACATTCAGAAGCACTCATGGCAGCGGTGGGATTCGAACCCACGCCCCCGAAGAGAGCTCGGCCACGCTACCCCTGCAAACTAAATTTATCTTTTTATATGGAGTTACCATCTCAGAAAACAACAAGCCCAAAATGCCCCAAACAACTAGGTTAAGTTCAGAAAGGAGACAGTTCTGCATCGAAGACGTTCAAAAGCACTGATGGCAGCGGTGTGATTCGAACCCACGCCCCCGAAGAGACTGGAGCCTTAATCCAGCGCCTTAGACCGCTCGGCCACACTACCTCTGTAAAGCTTGTTTTCATTTTATCATATGGAGTTACCATCTCAGAAAGCAACAAGCCCAAAATGCCCCAAACAACTAGGTTAAGTTCAGAAAGGAGACAGTTGTGCATCGAAGACGTTCAAAAGCACTGATGGCAGCGGTGGGATTCGAACCCACGCCCCCGAAGAGACTGGAGCCTTAATCCAGCGCCTTAGACCGCTCGGCCACACTACCTCTGTAAAGCTTGTTTTCATTTTATCATATGGAGTTACCATCTCAGAAAACAACAAGCCCAAAATGCCCCAAACAACTAGGTTAAGTTCAGAAAGGAGACAGTTGTGCATCGAAGACGTTCAAAAGCACTGATGGCAGCGGTGGGATTCGAACCCACGCCCCCGAAGAGACTTGAGCCTTAATCCAGCGCCTTAGACCGCTCGGCCACGCTACCTCTGTAAAGCTTGTTTTCATTTTATCATTTGGAGTTACCATCTCAGCAACATGAAAAAAGAACATTTAAAAAGGAAAAGATCCCTTCCTGCTGAAAGTGACCTTATTTTCCACATGCATGTTGTCATTTGAAACATATTCTAATCTATCTGCAGCTAAGGAAAGCGGAAAGCAACCACAGCGATACACTTTACCAAGCGGATGGCCGTTAAGTTGAGTATGATCTCTGTTCACAAAATTCCAATTGGCAGTGGTGGGATTTGAACCCACGCCTCCAGAGAGACAGGAGCTTACATCCAGCGCCTTAGACCACTCGGCCACACTACCGCCCGCAACCTATTGTCAAATTGTGTAGAAAAGGAAAATGCACTGCTTTAAACAAAAGCGAGGACATTGGACGAAAATCTGCAGGTTCAAGATTAGGTGAAAGAGACTAACATGAAGTTTCCAAGTAATTTGATGTTTTGAAGAAATTCCGCGATAAAGTTTTGAAGACGTTTCCAAACAATGCTCTCTGTTTAAAAGTGTGCAGCAACTTTTCAGTTGTAAAGTCCCAAACAACAAGGTTAAGTTCAGAAAACAGACAGTTGTGCATCTAAGACATTCAGAAGCACTCATGGCAGCGGTGGGATTCGAACCCACGCCCCGAAGAGACTGGAAC
>NW_026040041.1:10000-95000 GCF_023375975.1 Astyanax mexicanus
AAAATGGATTTATTGACTTTTAATTTATTGTCTACTAAAACAGCAGCTAGCAGTGCTGAACTTGTGACCTGATCGTTTGATCTAAATGTAATGTCTGTTTCCATGATATGTGTCGTGTTTTAAATTGTGATTAGGACATTTTATTTTCAATAATTTGCACGTGATTTCAACTTGTGTACTTGTGGTTGTTAGTTATCAGTCTGCCCTGATTATTTATTCTGTCTCTGATGTTAAAATGTATAAAATGGGTCGGAGGTTTTTACTCACAGATTGAAACATAAGAAATTCTTGGTTTAATTCTGAGACCTTTATTTAACCACGGTATTCACATTGAGATTAAAAATATATTTTACAGATTGCTTGCTTGCTCTATTTTATTCACCTCAGTTTGCAGATTTTGCAGATTTAGGGGAAAAAAATCTCAGAGTAAATCTCTGCATAACTGCACTCTGCGATTGGCGCTCATTTTCTGAGATGGTGATTTCTTTATATAATGCTCATCATAAAGTGACAGAAACTGAATCAAACTGAAGATTATTCAATGTTTTATAGATGAAGCCTTAAAGGAAAGTTATATTCCTGATTAAATACTGATAAAATATTACTGAGTAAATACTGCAGGGTGGGGGTTTATAGTAAAGTGGCCGGAGAATTTAACTGATGTTTTTTTGATCTTCAGGAAAAAGTCTCGTAAGAGAAAGCCAGCTGATAAAGTCTCCAATCAGACCAACACTCGCCGTGCTGATGTGATAGCGTGAGTAACAATTAAATTAATGATCATGAACTTGTTAACTGACCTGTATTTATATATTTATTATATATATTATACAGTATGTAATGAGTTCATGCAATCTGTCAGTAAATGCTCGTTGATGTTCATTCCTCTTCAAATCGTGGATTAATGAAATCCCATATTGATTTGCAGGAGGGTAGCGGAGAAAGACCCGGTGAAGGTGCCGTTTGAGGACTGGAAAATAGAAGAGTTTATATGTATTGAACAAAATACCTTAATGTACTGTGATCTGTTTAATCTAAATCGATCTATTCCATGGATCCAAAACAGAAGTAATGAGCTGCCTGCGCTAAACAATATCATCCAGTCGCTCCATGACAGTTCCAGAGAAAAAGAAATTAAGGATCACATAAAAGATAAACGTTTATTAAAGTATGGGCAGTTTGCATTTTATTTTTTTAGAAAGAAAGGTGGTAGTTTTATTCAATGCTCAGATGTGTTTTATCCAAAACATAAAATTCATAGTGAAGATTTTATAATTAATGAAATAAATGAATTAATAAATAATAATAAAATATATAAGGACAGTGAGCTGTGGATCTACACAGTGAATAGTCCATGTACGGTAAGGAGTACAAATCCCCCCTGTATGATTCAGTTAACTCATTTATCACTTAAGTTATATAGTATATATAAGATTAAAATGTTCGTTGTTTTTAAGAAACCCTTTATACCAAACTTCCTTCGTAAAAACCTTCCTTTTCCTTCCTCCCGTACTGCTTCTACACAGTCTGAAAATAACAATAACCCAGACACCAGTAACAGAATTTTTGTAGACTCTATCAACTCCTCCACATTTCTTATGGAAGATCTAGGAAATCTAGTAAAGGCAGGATGTTCTACAAAGAATTTTGAAGCGTTTAAAAAAATATTGTTGAAGTACAGTAAAGAGAAGAATAAAAAGTGTGGAGTATGGAGTCGAAATTCTCAATACACTTTTGAAGACTTTGAAGACATAGGGTCAGAGTTAAGTGAAAAGGTAGAAAATGAAAAACGTAAGGAATTTCTGGACTGGTGGTCAGATAACCTAGAAAAATCATATAATAATATTTATATAAATGTTTTACATTATATATATAGAAAGGCTCTTCAGCTCTTCATTTATGATTTGCAGAAGCTTTTTCAACAGCTTTTCGATAATAATGACTTTCCAGTAGACTTTTATGAACTTCCTGATAAAAAAAAAGAATAAAATACGCTGACACATGCAAAAACACTGTGTCTGTTCTTTTATTTTAATTTATTTAAGCAATAACACACACACACATTCACAGAGCGTTAAGTCTTTATATTATATATCATATTACAGGCTGTATATTAAAGGAGTTTAAAAGTGATATCAGTAGAGGTGGGCGATACCGGGAATTTTGGTATCAATCCGATACCAAGTAAACGCAGGGCCAGTATTGCCGATATCGATACTGATACCGATACTTTTTAATATTTAAGCTTTATAGATCCAAATGATCCAAAAACCTAGGATAGAATTTCACCAAACATTGTAAGTGATAACAAAATACTTTAGTATCACAATCAACATTTTTGTTTAGAAACAATGGAACAGTAACAAAACAAAGTTTAAATATAAAGTAAAAAAATATAAAAAAATAAAATAAAAATTCTCCCCTCACTAGACATCTTTTCTAGTTCTTTCTTTCTTTGTTTCTTTTTTTTAATAGAATTGTCATTTGGAAAAACAATAAAAATAAGGAATTGTCTTCCTTTCAGTGCAATTCAAATGCAAGTTTTTCTTAAATAAACAGTGTAAAAAAATATCACTCAACACTAATCTCCTGAGGTAGAGGCGTGTTGACTCGAGGAGAGCGCTGAGTGGGCGGGGCCAGGCTGAGCCTACCTGCGTGGCGGTTTGGCTGGCTTTGCTGAGCCATGTGACGCATGTGCAACAACAAGAGACCAGAGAGTAGACTGTGGTGAATCTCGTGCGCAGCAGTCAGTGCGTGCGGCAGAGTATTGCTCAATACCAATACCAGCGTTGGTATCGATATTATCGATATTTGGATCGATCCGCCCACCTCTAGATATCAGATCATAATGAGACTGGCTGTTTATTAGCAGTTTATGCTCTTCAAATCAGTTCATAAAAGTGTTTAGTCATGAAAAACACACCAAAAAACACTAATTTTTAACCCTTACACTATATGACCAAAAGTATTGTTGGAGTAACTGTCTCTACTATAGAAAGGAGACTGTATTCTAGACATCTTCAGAACATTGCTGTGAGGATTTGATTCAGGATGCTGGGTGATGATCATTTTATTGGCAGTGCTTCTCTACTACAGGGTCTTCACAGTACATCACGTATACGCAAAATACAAATGGAACATAATTGATGAGTAATAAGCACTATTACCTGCGCGTGCAACGAGTGTTAATAGAGCCTAATTTTAGGTTACTTTGGAACATTAACAGGCCACCATTCTTTCAGATTTTCTGCCTGATGTTACCTGTATTTCTCCCAAATCTTGAGGATTTTTACTCTTGCATTTCATGAACAGGTTTCATGTTTGATAGGAGACATTACTCAGAATCCTAATTGTAATTGTAAAAGAAAATACTGTTGAAAATCACAGCTGTCAAAATATATTGAAAAAAAAAAATCACAAAATTAACTTCATGACCTCCAACACTTTGGGTTTATTACGCTTGTCTAGTTTATGGTTTTCCAGTCTTTTCTAGTCTGAGCTTAAAGAGGTGAAGCTTAATCTGAACACCCTGTTGCACTGAAATATCACAGCAATCGAGATCATTTTAGAAATGTATTTGAAAGAGAAGAAGAACAGCATGAACACTTCAAAACGACTGCAGCTCTAGATCTACCGCGGTGTGGACGCATGCATGAAGGGAAGTAGAAAGTATAGCGAATAAAACGTGATTCTAAATATATATATTCTGTATAAATATGCATTCTAGTCGATGGAATATGTTAAAAACGAGGAATCCTTTAACAGGGTATTTTTCTAACCTGAGAGTGGGTAGGTATTCAGTAAATCTGAATGTAATGAGTGAAGTTTGTGTCTATAAGTGTCTATAAGTCAGGGCAAATACAGATCTAGACCAGAAAAAGACAATCCAGGTAGATTACTATTAAAAGCATTGTTTATTTAAAAGCAGCTGTTTTTTAGGGTTTTTCTTTTAATTTGAAAGTAGTAGTGGGACAGAGTGAGGAGAGGGCAAAATATTATATTAAATATCAGAAATGTGTTTCTGCTAGCATCCCTGCAAAGCCACATTTATTCATTTAAAAAGAGGGTGGTCTCGGTCTCAATTCTGGGATTAGTGGTTGGAAACTAAAAGGGATAAAAGTTATTGGCGACACAGAGTGCAGAACGGAGTGATCCTCTCACTCCAAGAGCTCAGAGATAGGTTTTACATTCTGGAGTCTGATTTTCTAAGATACCTACAGATACGAAATTTTACACATACCATGTTAAAGAAGTTTGTAGGAGGCTTTGCTATCTCACCTATTGAGTTATTATTGAGAGACACTATTCAATTGAGGGCTGTGTCAAGAAAATTCTACAGTGTGTTATGTAATACCAATATGGACAATTCAGAAAAGGTTCAAAGGTTATGGGAGGCAGATCTTCGCTGTACAATTGATTTGGAAGACTGGAGAACCATATGTGGGCATCCCATACATGCAGTAGCTAGTAATGCAGATTGGGAAAGGCAATTCAAAATTCTAAACCGTCTTTTTTTACACGCCAGAATCTAGAAACAGGATGAATCCAAAACTATCTAAATATTGTAATAAATGTCATACAGCGGTTGGATCACTTTATCACTGCTTGTGGGATTGTCCGCATATACAGGGCTTCTGGTCTAAAGTCTTCGGAGAGATTGAGAAGATTTTTCATTGTTCTTTTAAGCTAGATGCCAAGATCTGCTTGTTGGATGTCAAACATGGATTGCCAAAGGGTTTCTCAGGCGCGCAGTTGCTGTTTATTCTTTTGTACTGTGCTAAAAAGTGCGTTTTACGTCTCTGGATAACGGATAAGGTTCAGTACATACATCAATGGCAACAATCTATAACAAGTATTATCCCTTTTTGAAGCATTTTCCTCTGCTGGGACCCATACCCAAAGCTTGCAAGTTGATCTCTGGACTTAAAACTCTGGCCTGGAAAGAGGCTGAGCTGGATTAAAAGCCTTCATTCATCATGGTTTCTTAATGGACTTAATTCTTTGGGTTTTTTGCTGATAGACGTTTGAGGACCTTTTTTCACTTGCCTAACTGTCTACTGTATCAATATAATGCACAAAATGCTCCCGGCTTCCTTTTTTTTTTTTCTTACTCTCCTTGATTTTCTGTTAGCCCACAAGTAAAAAAAAAAGATGTTATTTCTGTTGACTGTATTACTGCTATTGGTAATTCTTGCAATAAAAAAAAAAAAAAGAACAGGGTGGTCTGGTAGGTCCCAGAACCTTTTTCTATCTCTAAGAGCTTTTGCTGGTTACCCAAGTTACCTGGTGCTGCTGATGGTGCTTATTCACACGTCATTAAACCGAATAAACACATAATTAAATTCACCAGATTCATTTACTCTGAAAACACACTGCACCACAATGCATGCAGTAGAATAACTCATTTATTACTCCCTACTTTAATCATATGGATGGATCTGATCTTCATGTGATCATATTTATGATAGTAATTTAATTACCCGCATACTCCAGATGAAATGTATTGTTTTTTCTATTAATATTTGTTCTTTATTTATATTATTCACTACACATTGTAGATCAATATTAAAGACTATGACTGCATATACAATTTGGTAGTAGACAAAAAAAAAAAAAGGTTTGGCCTTCAGAAACACCTGACATAAAAACCTAACCCAAGTGAATCCGTGACGAGTTAAAGCGCAGAGTTAAGGAACAGCAGTGAAGAAGAGCTCAGCACCTCCAGAACTCATTTAAGACAGTTAAAGAACCTCATAAAGCCAACTGAGAGAATCAGCCAAGAGTGGGCAAAGCTGGCATTAAAGCAAAAGATGCTATGTGTGAAGAGTCTAAAGTATAAAACATTTTTTGGCTTGTTTAATACTTTTTGTTTCTTCATAATTGCATATAAATAAATAATAATGTTGATGAATGAGATAAAAAATGAGAAAAAGGTGTTTAAACTTTTTTTTTCTTTATTTCAAATCACATATCAATATAACAGCAAACTTTTTTTTACATGGTACAACAGTGCAGATTACATCACTATGTGATTCATTTTTTTACATTTGTATAATAGAAGAGAAAGAAAATAAATAATAATAAAAACAAATAAACAGAAACAGAACAAAACAAGGGGTGCAGTTAGAAGCGTAACAGTAAGACAAACCATAGACGCTAATGCTAAACACATTTAATATTCATGGGTTTACCTAACAATATCACAAAGTGTTGTAATGAAAGAAATACATTGCACATAAAAGGGCAAAGGAAACGAGTCCACCCATTGCATTTCCGGCGCTTGGTAGTGCATGTGGGGTCTGTGTGCAACAGGGGCTTCACAGTGCACATGCACTACCAAGCCCCGGAAATGCACTCTCAAGCCCCAAGTTTAGTGTATATGGTTTGTCTTACTGTTACGCTGTAGATAGCGAGTTAGCTTGGTTAGCTTCTTGTTACTGTTATAGCTAACATGAATGAGTGTCGCAATTTAGCTTCAAAATGTGCTTAGCGCTAGCTAGCTAGCTACTCACAGAAGCTAAAACAATCTACCTGAAATGTTCCTACATTTACATTTAATAAGTAGTTAGCTACATCTTGAGAGCATCACAGGACACCGTGTGAATGTGTGATCATGTGACCTTTTTTTACATAATACTAGGTGTGCTGAAGATAAAACTAAATCTTTTTAAAAGTGTATTTTGTTTTTCATTCTGTAACACTAGTTCTGAAAGCAAAATGTTAGCTTAAAATACAAGCTATGCAATTGAGTCCATTAGGTATTTAACTTTAAAATATCTAGGCATGTGCTATTGTATAACTAATAAATAAATGCATAAATTAATTTAACCAATTTTATTTACAAGAGAATCTAAAACACAACACACGTTAGAGATAAGCCATTTATTCATATTAATAGCTCTACTCTGTTCTCCGGCTAGCTAATGTGCTAGCTAATGCCACAGCTGTTACCTATAATTCTTCAGAAGTCCAAAATCAAATCTTACGCTTACAAACACCGTCACACATGTTCTCGCATTCCGAAGCTCACACCCACACCTGATTTCATTGGCCACTGAAGGTTTGGGGCTTGAGAGTGCATTTCCAGGGCTTGGTAGTACATGTGCACTGTGATTGCACACTTACAGTCTTGGCAAATGTTTCTGGGAGATATAATTTATCCACTTCTCCAAATTCCTTCAAATTTATCATTCTGAAGCCTAACCGAAAAAGTTATTCTTTCCATTATACAGATTTCATAAATTATATCATACCAATTATCGAAATGTATTTTAATACCATTTATAAAATAGTTAATTAACTAAATAACTATAATTAATTAATGAATACAACTATAGGACTTTTTCACAATACACAATCTGCAGGAACTGTGTATAATCCACAGTTAATCCCGCAAAAACTCACACAATGCTACTGGCTGCTATCTTTCATCAGCTTTCTCAACATTAATATAATTAAATTATTATATACTACAGGATCTCTCCCACAGGAATCGTTTGTTATTTAATTCTAAATAAATAGAAAATAACAATGTAACTGAAAATCCCTGTAGATACTGTAAATACGGATTTTGTCCATCTCATCCACATATTTTGACAGTGGGATTAAAATATTTTATGTTAAGGGGAGATGGATGTAGGAATGCATTTATATAGCTTGGCTAATGCCTTTTAAAAAGCTTGGATATTGTTAATTTTCAAAGTAGCCTCTAATAAAAAGACTGAAACTAAGTCTTACCTTCATAAGTGTAATACAGCAGTTTACTGTAAAACTCTACTGATTCCTCTTTAGATCTAACGTTATACTGCAGTGTATGAAGCTTTTAGTTTCTTCTTCACATTTCCATTCCACCTTAACAGTTTCCCTACATTAAAACACAGTTTCCTCTTTAGACTGTAGTTAGTAGATGTAGTTAGGCCCTCTTGAACTTTTCAACCTTTTGCCACATTTCAGTCTTCAAACATAAAGATATGAAATTGTAATTTTTGGTGAAGAATCAACAACAAGTGGGACACAATCGTGAAGTGGAAGGAAATTTATTGGATATTTTAAACTTTTTAAAAATAAATCTACAACGGAACGGTTCAGAAATAAAAGTATCCAGGTGTTTGAATGGCCGAGTCAAAGTCCAGACCTGAATCTAATGGAGAATCTGTGGAAAGATCTGAAAACTGCTGTTTACAAACCAACGCTCTCCATCCAACCTCACTGAGCTCCAGCTGTTTTATAAAGAAGAATGGGCAAAAATCTCAATCTCTTGATGTGCAAAACTCTGATAGAGACAAACCCCAAGAGACTTACATCTATCTTCTGGTAGAGATGTAGTATTTGATGATGAGTTTATCTTACCTAGGTAAAGATGGTAAATTATATAATTAAAAGTTGTAGAAATGGAAACATCATGTCCGTCTCTCCATAAACCACAGACAGATCCTGTTTTGGATTCACGTGATCTGCTGTCGTCTATAGATTTTGTAGTTGCAGTTTAGTAACTTTTATTCGACTATAAACAGAAGCTCGGAGGTCCCACGCATCATTCTCTGATCTCACTCAGGTATCTGGTCTCAACGGTTTTACCACATCCTGTTACCCCCCCAGCGAACAGATTATCTTCTCTACTCCTCTCACCTCTCAGAGTTGTCCCCCTGTCACAGGGGGACGTAGGGCCCTCGCACAACAGCGCAAATCGTACCGGGCCAAACCGAGAAACTGGTGAAAGTAATTTTGAGGTCTTATTAAGTGTGGTAATTTTCAAGAGTTTTCTATCCTGTTAAACATGTGAAATACCCATTTAAAATACAGGTGGCGCTATAGAGCTGTTAAAACACATATATTTGAAATTCTAATTCTAGATCAAACAACAGCCTCAGATAAGCAGGCCGGTCAAAGTTTGTGAGCTTTTCTCTCTTATAACGTCCTCAAAACTCCTGGCATTACCTATGTGTCAACCTCCAGTTTTGATGTGGCATCTCAAACATTCAACCATCTGCCATTCCCTCCTCGTTTAAGATATCGACTATTTCTTCACAATTTATCATCAGATATGTTCAATGTTTATTTTTACCAAATACATTTTATATATACATATATATGGTGTTCATGGACCAGTTACTTGTGTTCCTTCAAATGTTGTTGATACAACAAATTTGCTACCACGAGCTAATATGGAGGGGTCTATGTTGCGTGTTAAGCTAAAACGTAAGTTAGCGTATAAAGGACATTATGAATATAAATATGTGAACACTGAGCATGTAAAGAGAGCATTGCAGTATTTGAAAAAAAACAACCCATATTATGCTAACATTAATTACAACGAAAATTGGTTAAATGAATTTGAAGAATCAAGTCAACAAAATATCAATGAAATTTACTCATCGCTTTCAAATCATAGTTGTGTTGACACAGAAGAGGCAGATAATGTAAATTTCACAGCTGACCACACAGAACAACCACACATCGAATCAGATGAGACTTTGCATGACAGACAAACGCATGGTATGTTTATGGATACGTGTCTACAGCCAGTCGATTTAGGCCAAGAAATCTTAGATCAATACGATAACATTTTAAACATAGCTCCTGCAGAAGGTAACAATCCCATTCGGTTACTTTCTGACAAAAGTAATGAGGCTAAAAGCTTTCCAGCATTGTTTCCAATGGGTGGTCCAACATTTCATGATTTTAGGAATCAGCGGCTTACACTGTCACGCTATTTTAACAATCGTATTCTGAGTGCAGATAGAAGGTTTGCTAATAATAATGAATAAATTTTTTATGCCCAGTATATGAGTGAAGTAGAACAGGTTTCATCCAGCATATACCAGCACAATTCAAACACATCTAGGGAATTTTCTGCAGAGTTAGTGAAAGATAGGCAAACACTAAAGCAGTTTCTGAACTGCGATGATGGTTATAGGTTTCTTCGACCCATCAGAGGAACACCTGTGTATTGGTCAGGTGTTCAAAAAGATTTGTTTGCTATGGTAAGGCAGCTTGGCATACCTACATTTTTTTGTTCCTTCAGTTCAGCAGATATGAGATGGGACAATTTATTAGAAAGCATGCTGCAACAGGAAGACAGGACTGATAGTGTAGTTTAGATTGGGCAGATAAATGTGGCCTATTGCGACGCAACCCAGTTATTGCAGCACGCATGTTTGATTTTAGATGGCATACATTTTTAAATAAAGTAATCTTGTCACCGAGTCAACCGATAGGTAAAGTAGTGGATTATTTTTATCGCGTGGAGTTTCAGCAAAGAGGGAGTCCCCATGTACATGCAATGTTTTGGGTGGACAATGCTCCCCAAATTGATAAGGATGAGGACAATACTGTTGTAAAATTTATAGACCAATACATATCATCCGAATTACCGAGCAATGACAATGAACTTGTTGAAACTGTCTCAACAGTTCAAATGCACAGTAGGAGGCATTCAAAAACGTGTCGAAAGCGCAACAGTGTATGTCGTTTTAATTTTCCACGACCACCTTCAAATAAAACGTTTATTTCTAGAAAAACAAAAGAAGAGGAATCAACTAAAAAGTGCAGTTGCAGTGCAGTTCCATGTTGTTGTGAGGTCTCAAATAAAGTCATGAATAAAGAGCAAGCAACAAAAATATTAGCTATGGTAAAGTCAGCCATATCTACAGACACAAATACTAGTAGTACAGCTTCTGAGTTGTTTGCCAGTATTGGTATTAACCAAGAAATGTTTGAACTGGCGTATAACATTGCTGGCAGAAAAACTCAAGTTGTTCTGAAAAGAGAAATGACAGATTTGTGGGTAAATCCATATAATAAAAACTTACTGAAGGCTTGGAATGCTAATATGGATATTCAGTATATAGTAGATGCATATGCATGCATTGTATACATCATTTCATACATTTCCAAGGCTGAAAAGGAGATGGGATTGTTATTAAGTGCTGCCCATCGTGAAGCTTCAAAGCACAACAATGTTGATGTAAAAGGTACATTGCAACAATTGGGCAGTGTTTATTTACATAATCGGGATGTAGGTGCTCAAGAAGCAGTGTATAGACTGACAAATATGCACCTAAAAGAAGCTTCACGTAAAGTAGAGTACATACCCACAGGAGATCATTGTGTTCGGCTGAGCTTGCCACTAAAAGTGCTTCAGCAGAAAGCACAATCAAATGAGCTCACCGAAAAAGCCATGTGGATGACAAACCATGTTGATAGGTATAAAGCAAGGCCAGTAAGAGAACCTTTTCAGGACATGTGTATAGCAGTATTTGTGTCTCAATATCGTGTTGTGGGCAGAACAGAGAAGTGTGCAGACAAAATTCAGCTGCAAAACAATGCAGGGTTTGTTAAAAAAAGAACTAGATCAAAGCCAGCGGTTGTAAGGTATGCAAGATTCTCTGTTGATTCCAATCCGGAAAAATATTATCAAAGTATTTTGCAATTATTCTTGCCATACCGTAATGACAATGAAATGAAACCAGCAGGTTTTCCAACATATGAACTGTTTTATCACAATGGCCAATATGAAATAAATGGCTCAGTGCAATATGTGAAAAATGTAGTAGATGAAAATAAGCAATTATTTGAAAAAGATGAAGAACTTTTATCTCAAGTTCAGCATGTTGTAGTTGACAATGGTAGTTTAGAAGATGCATGGTGTGAGATGTGCCCGGAGCAAGAGGCAGAGCGCTTAGAATGCCAGGAGGAAAAAACACAAAGACCAGTAGAGGCTGAGGAGCATGTAGATCAAATTCCTGATTTATCTGTTCCAAGTGTAAAAAAACATAGTTTTGAGCCAAATGTGAATGTACTCTGTAGATCAGATGCTCTCAATCTGCTGAGGTCTCTTAACTCTGAGCAGAAAGACATATTTTATCAAGTTAGACAATGGTGTTTAGAGAAAGTTAGAGGGAAACAGCCAGAGCCTTTCCATATGTTCATTACTGGAGGTGCAGGAACAGGGAAGACACACCTAATCAGGACTATTCATTATGAAGCAACCAGGCTTTTATCCCAGGTTTCAAGTGCTCCAGACAAGGTGTCAGTGCTATTAACAGCTCCCACTGGAATTGCTGCATTTAAAGGGATAGTTCGGGATTTTTGACATGAATCTGTATGGCATCAACATGACCAGTGTCGTGCATTCTCACTGACTTACCCCCGACCATGTCCGCTGAGCGGAGTTCTTGTCCAGTATTGTCCGAGCCGAAAGTAGTCCGGCATGTTTGCTGGGGTCACGAAACGAAAGCGTTTTTCTTCCCAAAACAGTACGAGTGCAAAAGAGTGATTTATTTGCATAACAAAAAACGGTGTCTGCAAAAGTCACGCCTCATTATCACTGGGGCACTACTTTCATTTTGGATCAGTGCGCATGTCATTCTAACTGCGAGCAGCGGTCTTTCAGATCATTGGCTGCGCTCAGCTTCAACCAGCAACGCAAAGAGCAAGCTTTAGAGAGAAGTTTATCGGCTTTTATAAGCTTCTTGAACACAGATGTATACATTTGTATGTGTGTGTGTTAAAATGGTGCGGACTTGTGATTATCCAGGCTGTAGCAACAAAGATGTGGCTGATTCTCCGCACAGTTTCCATCGTATCCCCGTGACTGACATTGCTCTCAGGCAACTTTGGATACTTGCAATGGGCTTCCATGTGGACACCAAAGTGGTGAAAATGAAGAAGCTTCGTGTTTGCGGTGCGCACTTCAGCGAGGATGACTATGTTTCTCCATGCCCGCTGTTGTTTGTGATGCAGGCAGCAGCTGGCCCGCCGACGTCCTCATCAATTGACAGGTTCTGTATCTCGGGCATAACTAAATCCCACTCGTGGCAGCAGTAACATTCCACCTCTGTCGGCATTAGTTCGCACTTCAAACAAGTGCACCAGGATTTGTCGGCCACCCTTGGTATCGCAGCAGCAGCAGCAGCGGCTCCAGCTTCGGTCTCAATCATTTCTCTGTCCACCCTCTCTCTTTCTGCACGATCCAATTCGATTTGGGCAAGTTCCTCCTCAGTATACTCAGGCTCATAAAGATACCCCCTTGGCTCTGAGCGGAAATCAATATATTCCTCGTCGCTCTCGTAGTCCGACATGTTCCCGAACAGTAAACAGTGAAATGGAAACCGTAGGCTAGCTGCCAGGTTGCGCAATCGCGCGCACTGATCCAAAATGAAAGTAGTGCCCCAGTGATAATGAGGCGTGACTTTTGCAGACACCGTTTTTTGTTATGCAAATAAATCACTCTTTTGCACTCGTACTGTTTTGGGAAGAAAAACGCTTTCGTTTCGTGACCCCAGCAAACATGCCGGACTACTTTCGGCTCGGACAATACTGGACAAGAACTCCGCTCACCGGACATGGTCGGGGGTAAGTCAGTGAGAATGCACGACACTGGTCATGTTGATGCCATACAGATTCATGTCAAAAATCCCGAACTATCCCTTTAACTTGGGAGCTGGCACAATTCATTCTACCTTTTCAATAGGGACAGATGTAAAACTTCCCTACACACCTTTAGGAGAAGAAAAATTGAATACGTTGCGTGTTTTATTCAGTGATTTACATATATTGATCATAGATGAGATTTCTATGGTAGATCACAGTCTTCTAGCTTACATTCATGGTAGGTTAAGACAAATAAAGCAGACAGGTGACTACTCTCCTTTTGGGAAAGTTAGCATAATTGCAGTAGGAGACTTTTTTCAGCTGCCTCCAGTAAAAGGTAAACCACTATACTTGGAAAATGCCCCATTAGATTTGTGGAATGGCATGTTTTCTAAGTCCGAGTTAACCACCATTGTTCGACAAAAAGACTCTGCTTTTGCTGAAATTCTGAATAGGCTACGTACACATCACAGGTCTACACCATTATCACTGCAGGATGTGAAGACACTTAAACAGAGGGAAACTGGGGAAACAACTTCTGCGCTGCATATTTTTGCAACAAATGCTCAGGTAGAAGAGCATAATGTTAAGCAAATTATAGCATTTTGCCCTGAACATATTTGTGTAGAGGCACAAGATTATGAAAAAAATCGCCAAACTGGAAAAATGCAGCTTAAAAACGGACACTTTTCTAAAGTATTTAATTCATGCTTACCAGAAAAGTTGTTAATAGGAGAAGGTGCACGAGTAATGCTAATTAAAAATATTGATGTTACTGATGGGCTTGTGAATGGTGTCTGTGGTACTGTTACAGACATAGCACATGATAAAAATAGCACATTGGTGAAAACTGTGTTTGTTCAGTTTGATGATCAAAAAGTTGGACAAAATAGTCGAAAGCGTACATCACCACCTAGACATATCATACATTCAACACCAATTAATTTGGAAGAGGAGCGTGTTAATAGCAAGGGAGGATTGCGCAGGCAATTTCCATTAAAATTGGCTTGGGCTTGCACTGTGCACAAAGTGCAGGGACTAACGGTAAAACAAGCAGTTATATCACTTAAAAAGATTTTTGCACCCGGACAGGCTTATGTTGCTTTAAGTCGAGTAGAGACTTTAAGTGGGTTAATCATTCAGGATTTTGCTGATAAAGCAATTTATTGTAGAAGTAATATCCAGGAATGTATTAATAACATGGCACATTTTTCATTATATAATGTCAGTCCAATTAAAACGCAGAACTCTTTTTCTGTTCTTTTAATGAATGTTCAGGGTCTAAGCTGTCATTTGTTAGACTTAACTGCTTCAGCACAATCCTTTAGTTATCCTTGTATAGCGGTAACAGAGACTTGGCTACCTGCAAATGTATCAGGTGACTCCATTCACATTGAAGGTTACCAGTTTCATAGTGCTCCACGTTGTCTTGCTTACAATTCACACAACCCTCTGTTAAAATCAATTCAGCAACAACAACATGGGGGTGTTGGAATGTACTGCAAAGATAATACTGATTATAGTATTTTAGACATTTCAGGTGTAAATATAGAATGCATTATATGTCAATTCAACCAGCTTGAAATAATCATAGTTGTGATATACAGACCACCACAATATTGTTTATCATTGTTCCAAAAATACATCAGTCAATTATGCAATACATTATGCAATTTGTCAGATAACATTTTTCTAATTGGCGATTGGAACCATGATGAACTGAAAACTCACGCTGTCTATGTTTATGGAAAATCTAGGCTATTCTCAGTGTGTAACAGAATGTACCACTGAAAATGGAACACTGATTGATCATGTGTACAAAAAAATAACATCTAAATATATTATCAATACACAAGTTATGCCAGTGTATTTTAGTACACATGAAGCAATTCATTGTACATTTTCACAAACCTAGGTGTTCCTCTCAAATATAAAAAAACTATTAAAAACTATAATCATAAGTATATCACTAATTTAATGGGTACAACTTTGGCATGATCCAATTGTCTCGTGTCAGCAAATATGTATCTAGGTAATGTAAATATATACAGCTGCAGAATTATGAAAATTATTTATTTATTATTTACTAATAGGTCTGCGTACTTGGTGGTTGAGACAATGGACCATGAACACAGTGTTAGGGTGTGCTTCTGGATCCTTGTGAAACCAATACCAGACTATAACTGTTGCTGTGTTCTGCTCACAACAACACTAAAACCTAAAAACATGAACTTAAATATTTATATTCTGATCTTTAACAGTACTGTTACAAACTGCTGTGTTCTGCTCACAACAACACTAAAACCTAAAAACATGAACTTAAATATTTATTATATTATGAAATTTAATAGTACTGTTACAAACTGCTGTGTTCTGCTCACAACACTAAAACCTAAAAACATGAACTTAAATATTTATATTCTGATCTTTAACAGTACTGTTACAAACTGCTGTGTTCTGCTCACAACAACACTAAAACCTAAAAACATGAACTTAAATATTTATATTCTGATCTTTAACAGTACTGTTACAAACTGCTGTGTTCTGCTCACAACAACACTAAAACCTAAAAACATGAACTTAAATATTTATTATATTATGAAATTTAATAGTACTTTTACAAACTGCTGTGTTCTGCTCACAACACTAAAACCTAAAAACATGAACTTAAATATTTATATTCTGATCTTTAACAGTACTGTTACAAACTGCTGTGTTCTGCTCACAACAACATTAAAACCTAAAAACATGAACTTAAATATTTATATTCTGATCTTTAACAGTACTGTTACAAACTGCTGTGTTCTGCTCACAACAACACTAAAACCTAAAAACATGAACTTAAATATTTATATTCTGATCTTTAACAGTACTGTTACAAACTGCTGTGTTCTGCTCACAACAACATTAAAACCTAAAAACATGAACTTAAATATTTATATTCTGATCTTTAACAGTACTGTTACAAACTGCTGTGTTCTGCTCACAACAACACTAAAACCTAAAAACATGAACTTAAATATTTATATTCTGATCTTTAACAGTACTGTTACAAACTGCTGTGTTCTGCTCACAACAACACTAAAACCTAAAAACATGAACTTAAATATTTATATTCTGATCTTTAACAGTACTGTTACAAACTGCTGTGTTCTGCTCACAACAACACTAAAACCTAAAAACATGAACTTAAATATTTATATTCTGATCTTTAACAGTACTTTTACAAACTGCTGTGTTCTGCTCACAACAACACTAAAACCTAAAAACATGATCTTAAATATTTATATTCTGATCTTTAACAGTACTGTTACAAACTGCTGTGTTCTGCTCACAACAACACTAAAACCTAAAAACATGAACTTAAATATTTATATTCTGATCTTTAACAGTACTGTTACAAACTGCTGTGTTCTGCTCACAACAACACTAAAACCTAAAAACATGAACTTAAATATTTATTATATTATGAAATTTAATAGTACTGTTACAAACTGCTGTGTTCTGCTCACAACAACACTAAAACCTAAAAACATGAACATAAATATTTATATTCTGATCTTTAACAGTACTGTTACAAACTGCTGTGTTCTGCTCACAACAACACTAAAACCTAAAAACATGAACTTAAATATTTATATTCTGATCTTTAACAGTACTGTTACAAACTGCTGTGTTCTGCTCAAAACAACACTAAAACCTAAAAACATGATCTTAAATATTTATATTCTGATCTTTAATAGTACTGTTACAAACTGCTGTGTTCTGCTCACAACAACACTAAAACCTAAAAACATGAACTTAAATATTTATATTCTGATCTTTAACAGTACTGTTACAAACTGCTGTGTTCTGCTCACAACAACACTAAAACCTAAAAACATGAACTTAAATATTTATTATATTATGATCTTTAACAGTACTGTTACAAACTGCTGTGTTCTGCTCACAACAACACTAAAACCTAAAAACATGAACTTAAATATTTATATTCTGATCTTTAACAGTACTGTTACAAACTGCTGTGTTCTGCTCACAACAACACTAAAACCTAAAAACATGAACTTAAATATTTATATTCTGATCTTTAACAGTACTGTTACAAACTGCTGTGTTCTGCTCACAACAACACTAAAACCTAAAAACATGAACTTAAATATTTATATTCTGATCTTTAACAGTACTGTTACAAACTGCTGTGTTCTGCTCACAACAACACTAAAACCTAAAAACATGAACTTAAATATTTATATTCTGATCTTTAACAGTACTGTTACAAACTGCTGTGTTCTGCTCACAACAACACTAAAACCTAAAAACATGAACTTAAATATTTATATTCTGATCTTTAACAGTACTGTTACAAACTGCTGTGTTCTGCTCACAACAACATTAAAACCTAAAAACATGAACTTAAATATTTATATTCTGATCTTTAACAGTACTGTTACAAACTGCTGTGTTCTGCTCACAACAACACTAAAACCTAAAAACATGATCTTAAATATTTATATTCTGATCTTTAACAGTACTGTTACAAACTGCTGTGTTCTGCTCACAACACTAAAACCTAAAAACATGAACTTAAATATTTATATTCTGATCTTTAACAGTACTGTTACAAACTGCTGTGTTCTGCTCACAACAACACTAAAACCTAAAAACATGAACTTAAATATTTATTATATTATGAAATTTAATAGTACTGTTACAAACTGCTGTGTTCTGCTCACAACAACACTAAAACCTAAAAACATGAACTTAAATATTTATATTCTGATCTTTAACAGTACTGTTACAAACTGCTGTGTTCTGCTCACAACACTAAAACCTAAAAACATGAACTTAAATATTTATATTCTGATCTTTAACAGTACTGTTACAAACTGCTGTGTTCTGCTCACAACAACACTAAAACCTAAAAACATGAACTTAAATATTTATATTCTGATCTTTAACAGTACTGTTACAAACTGCTGTGTTCTGCTCACAACAACACTAAAACCTAAAAACATGAACTTAAATATTTATTATATTATGAAATTTAACAGTACTGTTACAAACTGCTGTGTTCTGCTCACAACAACACTAAAACCTAAAAACATGAACTTAAATATTTATTATATTATGAAATTTAACAGTACTGTTACAAACTGCTGTGTTCTGCTCACAACAACACTAAAACCTAAAAACATGAACTTAAATATTTATATTCTGATCTTTAACAGTACTGTTACAAACTGCTGTGTTCTGCTCACAACAACATTAAAACCTAAAAACATGAACTTAAATATTTATTATATTATGAAATTTAATAGTACTGTTACAAACTGCTGTGTTCTGCTCACAACACTAAAACCTAAAAACATGAACTTAAATATTTATTATATTATGATCTTTAATAGTACTGTTACAAACTGCTGTGTTCTGCTCACAACAACACTAAAACCTAAAAACATGAACTTAAATATTTATTATATTATGATCTTTAACAGTACTGTTACAAACTGCTGTGTTCTGCTCACAACAACACTAAAACCTAAAAACATGAACTTAAATATTTATTATATTATGATCTTTAACAGTACTGTTACAAACTGCTGTGTTCTGCTCACAACAACACTAAAACCTAAAAACATGAACTTAAATATTTATATTCTGATCTTTAACAGTACTGTTACAAACTGCTGTGTTCTGCTCACAACAACACTAAAACCTAAAAACATGAACTTAAATATTTATATTCTGATCTTTAACAGTACTGTTACAAACTGCTGTGTTCTGCTCACAACAACACTAAAACCTAAAAACATGAACATAAATATTTATATTCTGATCTTTAACAGTACTGTTACAAACTGCTGTGTTCTGCTCACAACAACACTAAAACCTAAAAACATGAACTTAAATATTTATATTCTGATCTTTAACAGTACTGTTACAAACTGCTGTGTTCTGCTCAAAACAACACTAAAACCTAAAAACATGATCTTAAATATTTATATTCTGATCTTTAATAGTACTGTTACAAACTGCTGTGTTCTGCTCACAACAACACTAAAACCTAAAAACATGAACTTAAATATTTATATTCTGATCTTTAACAGTACTGTTACAAACTGCTGTGTTCTGCTCACAACAACACTAAAACCTAAAAACATGAACTTAAATATTTATATTCTGATCTTTAACAGTACTGTTACAAACTGCTGTGTTCTGCTCACAACAACACTAAAACCTAAAAACATGAACTTAAATATTTATATTCTGATCTTTAACAGTACTGTTACAAACTGCTGTGTTCTGCTCACAACACCACTAAAACCTAAAAACATGAACTTAAATATTTATATTCTGATCTTTAACAGTACTGTTACAAACTGCTGTGTTCTGCTCACAACAACACTAAAACCTAAAAACATGAACTTAAATATTTATATTCTGATCTTTAACAGTACTGTTACAAACTGCTGTGTTCTGCTCACAACAACACTAAAACCTAAAAACATGAACTTAAATATTTATATTCTGATCTTTAACAGTACTGTTACAAACTGCTGTGTTCTGCTCACAACACTAAAACCTAAAAACATGAACTTAAATATTTATATTCTGATCTTTAACAGTACTGTTACAAACTGCTGTGTTCTGCTCACAACAACACTAAAACCTAAAAACATGAACTTAAATATTTATATTCTGATCTTTAACAGTACTGTTACAAACTGCTGTGTTCTGCTCACAACAACACTAAAACCTAAAAACATGAACTTAAATATTTATTATATTATGAAATTTAATAGTACTTTTACAAACTGCTGTGTTCTGCTCACAACAACACTAAAACCTAAAAACATGAACTTAAATATTTATATTCTGATCTTTAACAGTACTGTTACAAACTGCTGTGTTCTGCTCACAACAACACTAAAACCTAAAAACATGAACTTAAATATTTATATTCTGATCTTTAACAGTACTGTTACAAACTGCTGTGTTCTGCTCACAACAACACTAAAACCTAAAAACATGAACTTAAATATTTATATTCTGATCTTTAACAGTACTGTTACAAACTGCTGTGTTCTGCTCACAACAACATTAAAACCTAAAAACATGAACTTAAATATTTATATTCTGATCTTTAACAGTACTGTTACAAACTGCTGTGTTCTGCTCACAACAACACTAAAACCTAAAAACATGATCTTAAATATTTATATTCTGATCTTTAACAGTACTGTTACAAACTGCTGTGTTCTGCTCACAACACTAAAACCTAAAAACATGAACTTAAATATTTATATTCTGATCTTTAACAGTACTGTTACAAACTGCTGTGTTCTGCTCACAACACTAAAACCTAAAAACATGAACTTAAATATTTATATTCTGATCTTTAACAGTACTGTTACAAACTGCTGTGTTCTGCTCACAACAACACTAAAACCTAAAAACATGAACTTAAATATTTATATTCTGATCTTTAACAGTACTGTTACAAACTGCTGTGTTCTGCTCACAACAACACTAAAACCTAAAAACATGAACTTAAATATTTATATTCTGATCTTTAACAGTACTGTTACAAACTGCTGTGTTCTGCTCACAACAACGCTAAAACCTAAAAACATGAACTTAAATATTTATTATATTATGATCTTTAACAGTACTGTTACAAACTGCTGTGTTCTGCTCACAACAACACTAAAACCTAAAAACATGAACTTAAATATTTATTATATTATGAAATTTAATAGTACTGTTACAAACTGCTGTGTTCTGCTCACAACAACACTAAAACCTAAAAACATGAACTTAAATATTTATTATATTATGAAATTTAACAGTACTGTTACAAACTGCTGTGTTCTGCTCA
Organism: Astyanax mexicanus; assembly: GCF_023375975.1. Lineage (NCBI taxonomy): Eukaryota > Metazoa > Chordata > Actinopteri > Characiformes > Acestrorhamphidae > Astyanax > Astyanax mexicanus. Next base: position 31,251 of record NW_026040041.1, read on the forward strand.
CAACAACACTAAAACCTAAAAACATGAACTTAAATATTTATATTCTGATCTTTAACAGTACTGTTACAAACTGCTGTGTTCTGCTCACAACAACACTAAAACCTAAAAACATGATCTTAAATATTTATATTCTGATCTTTAACAGTACTGTTACAAACTGCTGTGTTCTGCTCACAACAACATTAAAACCTAAAAACATGATCTTAAATATTTATTATATTATGATCTTTAACAGTACTGTTACAAACTGCTGTGTTCTGCTCACAACAACACTAAAACCTAAAAACATGAACTTAAATATTTATATTCTGATCTTTAACAGTACTGTTACAAACTGCTGTGTTCTGCTCACAACAACACTAAAACCTAAAAACATGAACTTAAATATTTATATTCTGATCTTTAACAGTACTGTTACAAACTGCTGTGTTCTGCTCACAACAACATTAAAACCTAAAAACATGAACTTAAATATTTATATTCTGATCTTTAACAGTACTGTTACAAACTGCTGTGTTCTGCTCACAACAACACTAAAACCTAAAAACATGAACTTAAATATTTATATTCTGATCTTTAACAGTACTGTTACAAACTGCTGTGTTCTGCTCACAACAACACTAAAACCTAAAAACATGAACTTAAATATTTATTATATTATGAAATTTAATAGTACTTTTACAAACTGCTGTGTTCTGCTCACAACACTAAAACCTAAAAACATGAACTTAAATATTTATATTCTGATCTTTAACAGTACTGTTACAAACTGCTGTGTTCTGCTCACAACAACACTAAAACCTAAAAACATGAACATAAATATTTATATTCTGATCTTTAACAGTACTGTTACAAACTGCTGTGTTCTGCTCACAACAACACTAAAACCTAAAAACATGAACTTAAATATTTATATTCTGATCTTTAACAGTACTGTTACAAACTGCTGTGTTCTGCTCACAACAACACTAAAACCTAAAAACATGAACTTAAATATTTATATTCTGATCTTTAACAGTACTGTTACAAACTGCTGTGTTCTGCTCACAACAACACTAAAACCTAAAAACATGATCTTAAATATTTATATTCTGATCTTTAACAGTACTGTTACAAACTGCTGTGTTCTGCTCACAACACCACTAAAACCTAAAAACATGATCTTAAATATTTATATTCTGATCTTTAACAGTACTGTTACAAACTGCTGTGTTCTGCTCACAACAACACTAAAACCTAAAAACATGAACTTAAATATTTATTATATTATGAAATTTAATAGTACTTTTACAAACTGCTGTGTTCTGCTCACAACACTAAAACCTAAAAACATGAACTTAAATATTTATATTCTGATCTTTAACAGTACTGTTACAAACTGCTGTGTTCTGCTCACAACAACACTAAAACCTAAAAACATGAACTTAAATATTTATATTCTGATCTTTAACAGTACTGTTACAAACTGCTGTGTTCTGCTCACAACAACACTAAAACCTAAAAACATGATCTTAAATATTTATATTCTGATCTTTAACAGTACTGTTACAAACTGCTGTGTTCTGCTCACAACAACACTAAAACCTAAAAACATGAACTTAAATATTTATATTCTGATCTTTAACAGTACTGTTACAAACTGCTGTGTTCTGCTCACAACAACACTAAAACCTAAAAACATGAACTTAAATATTTATATTCTGATCTTTAACAGTACTGTTACAAACTGCTGTGTTCTGCTCACAACAACACTAAAACCTAAAAACATGAACTTAAATATTTATATTCTGATCTTTAACAGTACTGTTACAAACTGCTGTGTTCTGCTCACAACAACACTAAAACCTAAAAACATGAACTTAAATATTTATATTCTGATCTTTAACAGTACTGTTACAAACTGCTGTGTTCTGCTCACAACAACACTAAAACCTAAAAACATGATCTTAAATATTTATATTCTGATCTTTAACAGTACTGTTACAAACTGCTGTGTTCTGCTCACAACAACACTAAAACCTAAAAACATGAACTTAAATATTTATATTCTGATCTTTAACAGTACTGTTACAAACTGCTGTGTTCTGCTCACAACAACACTAAAACCTAAAAACATGAACTTAAATATTTATATTCTGATCTTTAACAGTACTGTTACAAACTGCTGTGTTCTGCTCACAACAACACTAAAACCTAAAAACATGAACTTAAATATTTATATTCTGATCTTTAACAGTACTGTTACAAACTGCTGTGTTCTGCTCACAACAACACTAAAACCTAAAAACATGAACTTAAATATTTATATTCTGATCTTTAACAGTACTGTTACAAACTGCTGTGTTCTGCTCACAACAACACTAAAACCTAAAAACATGATCTTAAATATTTATATTCTGATCTTTAACAGTACTGTTACAAACTGCTGTGTTCTGCTCACAACAACACTAAAACCTAAAAACATGAACTTAAATATTTATATTCTGATCTTTAACAGTACTGTTACAAACTGCTGTGTTCTGCTCACAACAACACTAAAACCTAAAAACATGAACTTAAATATTTATTATATTATGAAATTTAATAGTACTTTTACAAACTGCTGTGTTCTGCTCACAACACTAAAACCTAAAAACATGAACTTAAATATTTATATTCTGATCTTTAACAGTACTGTTACAAACTGCTGTGTTCTGCTCACAACAACACTAAAACCTAAAAACATGAACTTAAATATTTATATTCTGATCTTTAACAGTACTGTTACAAACTGCTGTGTTCTGCTCACAACAACACTAAAACCTAAAAACATGAACTTAAATATTTATTATATTATGAAATTTAATAGTACTTTTACAAACTGCTGTGTTCTGCTCACAACACTAAAACCTAAAAACATGAACTTAAATATTTATATTCTGATCTTTAACAGTACTGTTACAAACTGCTGTGTTCTGCTCACAACAACACTAAAACCTAAAAACATGAACTTAAATATTTATATTCTGATCTTTAACAGTACTGTTACAAACTGCTGTGTTCTGCTCACAACAACACTAAAACCTAAAAACATGAACTTAAATATTTATATTCTGATCTTTAACAGTACTGTTACAAACTGCTGTGTTCTGCTCACAACAACACTAAAACCTAAAAACATGAACTTAAATATTTATATTCTGATCTTTAACAGTACTGTTACAAACTGCTGTGTTCTGCTCACAACAACACTAAAACCTAAAAACATGATCTTAAATATTTATATTCTGATCTTTAACAGTACTGTTACAAACTGCTGTGTTCTGCTCACAACAACACTAAAACCTAAAAACATGAACTTAAATATTTATATTCTGATCTTTAACAGTACTGTTACAAACTGCTGTGTTCTGCTCACAACAACACTAAAACCTAAAAACATGAACTTAAATATTTATATTCTGATCTTTAACAGTACTGTTACAAACTGCTGTGTTCTGCTCACAACAACACTAAAACCTAAAAACATGAACTTAAATATTTATTATATTATGAAATTTAATAGTACTTTTACAAACTGCTGTGTTCTGCTCACAACACTAAAACCTAAAAACATGATCTTAAATATTTATATTCTGATCTTTAACAGTACTGTTACAAACTGCTGTGTTCTGCTCACAACAACACTAAAACCTAAAAACATGAACTTAAATATTTATATTCTGATCTTTAACAGTACTGTTACAAACTGCTGTGTTCTGCTCACAACAACACTAAAACCTAAAAACATGATCTTAAATATTTATATTCTGATCTTTAACAGTACTGTTACAAACTGCTGTGTTCTGCTCACAACAACACTAAAACCTAAAAACATGAACTTAAATATTTATTATATTATGAAATTTAATAGTACTTTTACAAACTGCTGTGTTCTGCTCACAACACTAAAACCTAAAAACATGAACTTAAATATTTATATTCTGATCTTTAACAGTACTGTTACAAACTGCTGTGTTCTGCTCACAACAACACTAAAACCTAAAAACATGAACTTAAATATTTATATTCTGATCTTTAACAGTACTGTTACAAACTGCTGTGTTCTGCTCACAACAACACTAAAACCTAAAAACATGAACTTAAATATTTATTATATTATGAAATTTAATAGTACTTTTACAAACTGCTGTGTTCTGCTCACAACAACACTAAAACCTAAAAACATGAACTTAAATATTTATTATATTATGAAATTTAATAGTACTTTTACAAACTGCTGTGTTCTGCTCACAACACTAAAACCTAAAAACATGAACTTAAATATTTATATTCTGATCTTTAACAGTACTGTTACAAACTGCTGTGTTCTGCTCACAACAACACTAAAACCTAAAAACATGAACTTAAATATTTATATTCTGATCTTTAACAGTACTGTTACAAACTGCTGTGTTCTGCTCACAACAACACTAAAACCTAAAAACATGAACTTAAATATTTATATTCTGATCTTTAACAGTACTGTTACAAACTGCTGTGTTCTGCTCACAACAACACTAAAACCTAAAAACATGATCTTAAATATTTATATTCTGATCTTTAACAGTACTGTTACAAACTGCTGTGTTCTGCTCACAACAACACTAAAACCTAAAAACATGAACTTAAATATTTATTATATTATGATCTTTAACAGTACTGTTACAAACTGCTGTGTTCTGCTCACAACAACACTAAAACCTAAAAACATGATCTTAAATATTTATATTCTGATCTTTAACAGTACTGTTACAAACTGCTGTGTTCTGCTCACAACAACACTAAAACCTAAAAACATGAACTTAAATATTTATTATATTATGAAATTTAATAGTACTTTTACAAACTGCTGTGTTCTGCTCACAACACTAAAACCTAAAAACATGAACTTAAATATTTATATTCTGATCTTTAACAGTACTGTTACAAACTGCTGTGTTCTGCTCACAACAACACTAAAACCTAAAAACATGAACTTAAATATTTATATTCTGATCTTTAACAGTACTGTTACAAACTGCTGTGTTCTGCTCACAACAACACTAAAACCTAAAAACATGAACTTAAATATTTATATTCTGATCTTTAACAGTACTGTTACAAACTGCTGTGTTCTGCTCACAACAACACTAAAACCTAAAAACATGATCTTAAATATTTATATTCTGATCTTTAACAGTACTGTTACAAACTGCTGTGTTCTGCTCACAACAACACTAAAACCTAAAAACATGAACTTAAATATTTATTATATTATGAAATTTAATAGTACTTTTACAAACTGCTGTGTTCTGCTCACAACAACACTAAAACCTAAAAACATGAACTTAAATATTTATATTCTGATCTTTAACAGTACTGTTACAAACTGCTGTGTTCTGCTCACAACAACACTAAAACCTAAAAACATGAACTTAAATATTTATTATATTATGAAATTTAATAGTACTTTTACAAACTGCTGTGTTCTGCTCACAACACTAAAACCTAAAAACATGAACTTAAATATTTATATTCTGATCTTTAACAGTACTGTTACAAACTGCTGTGTTCTGCTCACAACAACACTAAAACCTAAAAACATGATCTTAAATATTTATATTCTGATCTTTAACAGTACTGTTACAAACTGCTGTGTTCTGCTCACAACAACACTAAAACCTAAAAACATGAACTTAAATATTTATTATATTATGAAATTTAATAGTACTTTTACAAACTGCTGTGTTCTGCTCACAACAACACTAAAACCTAAAAACATGAACTTAAATATTTATATTCTGATCTTTAACAGTACTGTTACAAACTGCTGTGTTCTGCTCACAACAACACTAAAACCTAAAAACATGAACTTAAATATTTATTATATTATGAAATTTAATAGTACTTTTACAAACTGCTGTGTTCTGCTCACAACAACACTAAAACCTAAAAACATGAACTTAAATATTTATATTCTGATCTTTAACAGTACTGTTACAAACTGCTGTGTTCTGCTCACAACAACACTAAAACCTAAAAACATGAACTTAAATATTTATTATATTATGAAATTTAATAGTACTTTTACAAACTGCTGTGTTCTGCTCACAACAACACTAAAACCTAAAAACATGAACTTAAATATTTATATTCTGATCTTTAACAGTACTGTTACAAACTGCTGTGTTCTGCTCACAACAACACTAAAACCTAAAAACATGAACTTAAATATTTATATTCTGATCTTTAACAGTACTGTTACAAACTGCTGTGTTCTGCTCACAACAACACTAAAACCTAAAAACATGAACTTAAATATTTATTATATTATGAAATTTAATAGTACTTTTACAAACTGCTGTGTTCTGCTCACAACACTAAAACCTAAAAACATGAACTTAAATATTTATATTCTGATCTTTAACAGTACTGTTACAAACTGCTGTGTTCTGCTCACAACAACACTAAAACCTAAAAACATGAACTTAAATATTTATATTCTGATCTTTAACAGTACTGTTACAAACTGCTGTGTTCTGCTCACAACAACACTAAAACCTAAAAACATGAACTTAAATATTTATATTCTGATCTTTAACAGTACTGTTACAAACTGCTGTGTTCTGCTCACAACAACACTAAAACCTAAAAACATGAACTTAAATATTTATTATATTATGAAATTTAATAGTACTTTTACAAACTGCTGTGTTCTGCTCACAACACTAAAACCTAAAAACATGAACTTAAATATTTATATTCTGATCTTTAACAGTACTGTTACAAACTGCTGTGTTCTGCTCACAACAACACTAAAACCTAAAAACATGAACTTAAATATTTATATTCTGATCTTTAACAGTACTGTTACAAACTGCTGTGTTCTGCTCACAACAACACTAAAACCTAAAAACATGAACTTAAATATTTATATTCTGATCTTTAACAGTACTGTTACAAACTGCTGTGTTCTGCTCACAACAACACTAAAACCTAAAAACATGATCTTAAATATTTATATTCTGATCTTTAACAGTACTGTTACAAACTGCTGTGTTCTGCTCACAACAACACTAAAACCTAAAAACATGAACTTAAATATTTATATTCTGATCTTTAACAGTACTGTTACAAACTGCTGTGTTCTGCTCACAACAACACTAAAACCTAAAAACATGAACTTAAATATTTATTATATTATGAAATTTAATAGTACTTTTACAAACTGCTGTGTTCTGCTCACAACACTAAAACCTAAAAACATGAACTTAAATATTTATATTCTGATCTTTAACAGTACTGTTACAAACTGCTGTGTTCTGCTCACAACAACACTAAAACCTAAAAACATGAACTTAAATATTTATATTCTGATCTTTAACAGTACTGTTACAAACTGCTGTGTTCTGCTCACAACAACACTAAAACCTAAAAACATGAACTTAAATATTTATATTCTGATCTTTAACAGTACTGTTACAAACTGCTGTGTTCTGCTCACAACAACACTAAAACCTAAAAACATGAACTTAAATATTTATTATATTATGAAATTTAATAGTACTTTTACAAACTGCTGTGTTCTGCTCACAACACTAAAACCTAAAAACATGAACTTAAATATTTATATTCTGATCTTTAACAGTACTGTTACAAACTGCTGTGTTCTGCTCACAACAACACTAAAACCTAAAAACATGAACTTAAATATTTATATTCTGATCTTTAACAGTACTGTTACAAACTGCTGTGTTCTGCTCACAACAACACTAAAACCTAAAAACATGAACTTAAATATTTATATTCTGATCTTTAACAGTACTGTTACAAACTGCTGTGTTCTGCTCACAACAACACTAAAACCTAAAAACATGAACTTAAATATTTATTATATTATGAAATTTAATAGTACTGTTACAAACTGCTGTGTTCTGCTCACAACAACACTAAAACCTAAAAACATGAACATAAATATTTATATTCTGATCTTTAACAGTACTGTTACAAACTGCTGTGTTCTGCTCACAACAACACTAAAACCTAAAAACATGAACTTAAATATTTATATTCTGATCTTTAACAGTACTGTTACAAACTGCTGTGTTCTGCTCAAAACAACACTAAAACCTAAAAACATGATCTTAAATATTTATATTCTGATCTTTAATAGTACTGTTACAAACTGCTGTGTTCTGCTCACAACAACACTAAAACCTAAAAACATGAACTTAAATATTTATATTCTGATCTTTAACAGTACTGTTACAAACTGCTGTGTTCTGCTCACAACAACACTAAAACCTAAAAACATGAACTTAAATATTTATTATATTATGATCTTTAACAGTACTGTTACAAACTGCTGTGTTCTGCTCACAACAACACTAAAACCTAAAAACATGAACTTAAATATTTATATTCTGATCTTTAACAGTACTGTTACAAACTGCTGTGTTCTGCTCACAACAACACTAAAACCTAAAAACATGAACTTAAATATTTATATTCTGATCTTTAACAGTACTGTTACAAACTGCTGTGTTCTGCTCACAACAACACTAAAACCTAAAAACATGAACTTAAATATTTATATTCTGATCTTTAACAGTACTGTTACAAACTGCTGTGTTCTGCTCACAACAACACTAAAACCTAAAAACATGAACTTAAATATTTATATTCTGATCTTTAACAGTACTGTTACAAACTGCTGTGTTCTGCTCACAACAACATTAAAACCTAAAAACATGAACTTAAATATTTATATTCTGATCTTTAACAGTACTGTTACAAACTGCTGTGTTCTGCTCACAACAACACTAAAACCTAAAAACATGATCTTAAATATTTATATTCTGATCTTTAACAGTACTGTTACAAACTGCTGTGTTCTGCTCACAACACTAAAACCTAAAAACATGAACTTAAATATTTATATTCTGATCTTTAACAGTACTGTTACAAACTGCTGTGTTCTGCTCACAACAACACTAAAACCTAAAAACATGAACTTAAATATTTATATTCTGATCTTTAACAGTACTGTTACAAACTGCTGTGTTCTGCTCACAACAACACTAAAACCTAAAAACATGAACTTAAATATTTATTATATTATGAAATTTAATAGTACTGTTACAAACTGCTGTGTTCTGCTCACAACAACACTAAAACCTAAAAACATGAACTTAAATATTTATATTCTGATCTTTAACAGTACTGTTACAAACTGCTGTGTTCTGCTCACAACACTAAAACCTAAAAACATGAACTTAAATATTTATATTCTGATCTTTAACAGTACTGTTACAAACTGCTGTGTTCTGCTCACAACAACACTAAAACCTAAAAACATGAACTTAAATATTTATATTCTGATCTTTAACAGTACTGTTACAAACTGCTGTGTTCTGCTCACAACAACACTAAAACCTAAAAACATGAACTTAAATATTTATTATATTATGAAATTTAACAGTACTGTTACAAACTGCTGTGTTCTGCTCACAACAACACTAAAACCTAAAAACATGAACTTAAATATTTATATTCTGAAATTTAACAGTACTGTTACAAACTGCTGTGTTCTGCTCACAACAACACTAAAACCTAAAAACATGAACTTAAATATTTATATTCTGATCTTTAACAGTACTGTTACAAACTGCTGTGTTCTGCTCACAACAACATTAAAACCTAAAAACATGAACTTAAATATTTATTATATTATGAAATTTAATAGTACTGTTACAAACTGCTGTGTTCTGCTCACAACACTAAAACCTAAAAACATGAACTTAAATATTTATTATATTATGATCTTTAATAGTACTGTTACAAACTGCTGTGTTCTGCTCACAACAACACTAAAACCTAAAAACATGAACTTAAATATTTATTATATTATGATCTTTAACAGTACTGTTACAAACTGCTGTGTTCTGCTCACAACAACACTAAAACCTAAAAACATGAACTTAAATATTTATTATATTATGATCTTTAACAGTACTGTTACAAACTGCTGTGTTCTGCTCACAACAACACTAAAACCTAAAAACATGAACTTAAATATTTATATTCTGATCTTTAACAGTACTGTTACAAACTGCTGTGTTCTGCTCACAACAACACTAAAACCTAAAAACATGAACTTAAATATTTATATTCTGATCTTTAACAGTACTTTTACAAACTGCTGTGTTCTGCTCACAACAACACTAAAACCTAAAAACATGATCTTAAATATTTATATTCTGATCTTTAACAGTACTGTTACAAACTGCTGTGTTCTGCTCACAACAACACTAAAACCTAAAAACATGAACTTAAATATTTATATTCTGATCTTTAACAGTACTGTTACAAACTGCTGTGTTCTGCTCACAACAACACTAAAACCTAAAAACATGAACTTAAATATTTATATTCTGATCTTTAACAGTACTGTTACAAACTGCTGTGTTCTGCTCACAACAACACTAAAACCTAAAAACATGAACATAAATATTTATATTCTGATCTTTAACAGTACTGTTACAAACTGCTGTGTTCTGCTCACAACAACACTAAAACCTAAAAACATGAACTTAAATATTTATATTCTGATCTTTAACAGTACTGTTACAAACTGCTGTGTTCTGCTCAAAACAACACTAAAACCTAAAAACATGATCTTAAATATTTATATTCTGATCTTTAATAGTACTGTTACAAACTGCTGTGTTCTGCTCACAACAACACTAAAACCTAAAAACATGAACTTAAATATTTATATTCTGATCTTTAACAGTACTGTTACAAACTGCTGTGTTCTGCTCACAACAACACTAAAACCTAAAAACATGAACTTAAATATTTATTATATTATGAAATTTAATAGTACTTTTACAAACTGCTGTGTTCTGCTCACAACAACACTAAAACCTAAAAACATGAACTTAAATATTTATATTCTGATCTTTAACAGTACTGTTACAAACTGCTGTGTTCTGCTCACAACAACATTAAAACCTAAAAACATGAACTTAAATATTTATATTCTGATCTTTAACAGTACTGTTACAAACTGCTGTGTTCTGCTCACAACAACACTAAAACCTAAAAACATGATCTTAAATATTTATATTCTGATCTTTAACAGTACTGTTACAAACTGCTGTGTTCTGCTCACAACACTAAAACCTAAAAACATGAACTTAAATATTTATATTCTGATCTTTAACAGTACTGTTACAAACTGCTGTGTTCTGCTCACAACACTAAAACCTAAAAACATGAACTTAAATATTTATATTCTGATCTTTAACAGTACTGTTACAAACTGCTGTGTTCTGCTCACAACAACACTAAAACCTAAAAACATGAACTTAAATATTTATTATATTATGAAATTTAACAGTACTGTTACAAACTGCTGTGTTCTGCTCACAACAACACTAAAACCTAAAAACATGAACTTAAATATTTATATTCTGATCTTTAACAGTACTGTTACAAACTGCTGTGTTCTGCTCACAACAACGCTAAAACCTAAAAACATGAACTTAAATATTTATTATATTATGATCTTTAACAGTACTGTTACAAACTGCTGTGTTCTGCTCACAACAACACTAAAACCTAAAAACATGAACTTAAATATTTATTATATTATGAAATTTAATAGTACTGTTACAAACTGCTGTGTTCTGCTCACAACAACACTAAAACCTAAAAACATGAACTTAAATATTTATTATATTATGAAATTTAACAGTACTGTTACAAACTGCTGTGTTCTGCTCACAACAACACTAAAACCTAAAAACATGAACTTAAATATTTATATTCTGATCTTTAACAGTACTGTTACAAACTGCTGTGTTCTGCTCACAACAACACTAAAACCTAAAAACATGATCTTAAATATTTATATTCTGATCTTTAACAGTACTGTTACAAACTGCTGTGTTCTGCTCACAACAACATTAAAACCTAAAAACATGATCTTAAATATTTATTATATTATGATCTTTAACAGTACTGTTACAAACTGCTGTGTTCTGCTCACAACAACACTAAAACCTAAAAACATGAACTTAAATATTTATATTCTGATCTTTAACAGTACTGTTACAAACTGCTGTGTTCTGCTCACAACAACATTAAAACCTAAAAACATGAACTTAAATATTTATATTCTGATCTTTAACAGTACTGTTACAAACTGCTGTGTTCTGCTCACAACAACACTAAAACCTAAAAACATGAACTTAAATATTTATTATATTATGAAATTTAACAGTACTTTTACAAACTGCTGTGTTCTGCTCACAACACTAAAACCTAAAAACATGAACTTAAATATTTATTATATTATGAAATTTAATAGTACTGTTACAAACTGCTGTGTTCTGCTCACAACACTAAAACCTAAAAACATGATCTTAAATATTTATTATATTATGATCTTTAACAGTACTGTTACAAACTGCTGTGTTCTGCTCACAACAACACTAAAACCTAAAAACATGAACTTAAATATTTATATTCTGATCTTTAACAGTACTGTTACAAACTGCTGTGTTCTGCTCACAACAACACTAAAACCTAAAAACATGAACTTAAATATTTATTATATTATGAAATTTAATAGTACTTTTACAAACTGCTGTGTTCTGCTCACAACACTAAAACCTAAAAACATGAACTTAAATATTTATATTCTGATCTTTAACAGTACTGTTACAAACTGCTGTGTTCTGCTCACAACAACACTAAAACCTAAAAACATGAACATAAATATTTATATTCTGATCTTTAACAGTACTGTTACAAACTGCTGTGTTCTGCTCACAACAACACTAAAACCTAAAAACATGAACTTAAATATTTATATTCTGATCTTTAACAGTACTGTTACAAACTGCTGTGTTCTGCTCACAACAACACTAAAACCTAAAAACATGAACTTAAATATTTATATTCTGATCTTTAACAGTACTGTTACAAACTGCTGTGTTCTGCTCACAACAACACTAAAACCTAAAAACATGATCTTAAATATTTATATTCTGATCTTTAACAGTACTGTTACAAACTGCTGTGTTCTGCTCACAACACCACTAAAACCTAAAAACATGATCTTAAATATTTATATTCTGATCTTTAACAGTACTGTTACAAACTGCTGTGTTCTGCTCACAACAACACTAAAACCTAAAAACATGAACTTAAATATTTATTATATTATGAAATTTAATAGTACTTTTACAAACTGCTGTGTTCTGCTCACAACACTAAAACCTAAAAACATGAACTTAAATATTTATATTCTGATCTTTAACAGTACTGTTACAAACTGCTGTGTTCTGCTCACAACAACACTAAAACCTAAAAACATGAACTTAAATATTTATATTCTGATCTTTAACAGTACTGTTACAAACTGCTGTGTTCTGCTCACAACAACACTAAAACCTAAAAACATGATCTTAAATATTTATATTCTGATCTTTAACAGTACTGTTACAAACTGCTGTGTTCTGCTCACAACAACACTAAAACCTAAAAACATGAACTTAAATATTTATATTCTGATCTTTAACAGTACTGTTACAAACTGCTGTGTTCTGCTCACAACAACACTAAAACCTAAAAACATGAACTTAAATATTTATATTCTGATCTTTAACAGTACTGTTACAAACTGCTGTGTTCTGCTCACAACAACACTAAAACCTAAAAACATGAACTTAAATATTTATATTCTGATCTTTAACAGTACTGTTACAAACTGCTGTGTTCTGCTCACAACAACACTAAAACCTAAAAACATGAACTTAAATATTTATATTCTGATCTTTAACAGTACTGTTACAAACTGCTGTGTTCTGCTCACAACAACACTAAAACCTAAAAACATGATCTTAAATATTTATATTCTGATCTTTAACAGTACTGTTACAAACTGCTGTGTTCTGCTCACAACAACACTAAAACCTAAAAACATGAACTTAAATATTTATATTCTGATCTTTAACAGTACTGTTACAAACTGCTGTGTTCTGCTCACAACAACACTAAAACCTAAAAACATGATCTTAAATATTTATATTCTGATCTTTAACAGTACTGTTACAAACTGCTGTGTTCTGCTCACAACAACACTAAAACCTAAAAACATGAACTTAAATATTTATTATATTATGAAATTTAATAGTACTTTTACAAACTGCTGTGTTCTGCTCACAACACTAAAACCTAAAAACATGAACTTAAATATTTATATTCTGATCTTTAACAGTACTGTTACAAACTGCTGTGTTCTGCTCACAACAACACTAAAACCTAAAAACATGAACTTAAATATTTATATTCTGATCTTTAACAGTACTGTTACAAACTGCTGTGTTCTGCTCACAACAACACTAAAACCTAAAAACATGAACTTAAATATTTATTATATTATGAAATTTAATAGTACTTTTACAAACTGCTGTGTTCTGCTCACAACACTAAAACCTAAAAACATGAACTTAAATATTTATATTCTGATCTTTAACAGTACTGTTACAAACTGCTGTGTTCTGCTCACAACAACACTAAAACCTAAAAACATGAACTTAAATATTTATATTCTGATCTTTAACAGTACTGTTACAAACTGCTGTGTTCTGCTCACAACAACACTAAAACCTAAAAACATGCACTTAAATATTTATATTCTGATCTTTAACAGTACTGTTACAAACTGCTGTGTTCTGCTCACAACAACACTAAAACCTAAAAACATGAACTTAAATATTTATATTCTGATCTTTAACAGTACTGTTACAAACTGCTGTGTTCTGCTCACAACAACACTAAAACCTAAAAACATGATCTTAAATATTTATATTCTGATCTTTAACAGTACTGTTACAAACTGCTGTGTTCTGCTCACAACAACACTAAAACCTAAAAACATGAACTTAAATATTTATATTCTGATCTTTAACAGTACTGTTACAAACTGCTGTGTTCTGCTCACAACAACACTAAAACCTAAAAACATGAACTTAAATATTTATATTCTGATCTTTAACAGTACTGTTACAAACTGCTGTGTTCTGCTCACAACAACACTAAAACCTAAAAACATGAACTTAAATATTTATTATATTATGAAATTTAATAGTACTTTTACAAACTGCTGTGTTCTGCTCACAACACTAAAACCTAAAAACATGATCTTAAATATTTATATTCTGATCTTTAACAGTACTGTTACAAACTGCTGTGTTCTGCTCACAACAACACTAAAACCTAAAAACATGAACTTAAATATTTATATTCTGATCTTTAACAGTACTGTTACAAACTGCTGTGTTCTGCTCACAACAACACTAAAACCTAAAAACATGAACTTAAATATTTATATTCTGATCTTTAACAGTACTGTTACAAACTGCTGTGTTCTGCTCACAACAACACTAAAACCTAAAAACATGAACTTAAATATTTATATTCTGATCTTTAACAGTACTGTTACAAACTGCTGTGTTCTGCTCACAACAACACTAAAACCTAAAAACATGAACTTAAATATTTATATTCTGATCTTTAACAGTACTGTTACAAACTGCTGTGTTCTGCTCACAACAACACTAAAACCTAAAAACATGATCTTAAATATTTATATTCTGATCTTTAACAGTACTGTTACAAACTGCTGTGTTCTGCTCACAACAACACTAAAACCTAAAAACATGAACTTAAATATTTATTATATTATGAAATTTAATAGTACTGTTACAAACTGCTGTGTTCTGCTCACAACAACACTAAAACCTAAAAACATGAACTTAAATATTTATATTCTGATCTTTAACAGTACTGTTACAAACTGCTGTGTTCTGCTCACAACAACACTAAAACCTAAAAACATGAACTTAAATATTTATATTCTGATCTTTAACAGTACTGTTACAAACTGCTGTGTTCTGCTCACAACAACACTAAAACCTAAAAACATGATCTTAAATATTTATATTCTGATCTTTAACAGTACTGTTACAAACTGCTGTGTTCTGCTCACAACAACACTAAAACCTAAAAACATGAACTTAAATATTTATTATATTATGAAATTTAATAGTACTTTTACAAACTGCTGTGTTCTGCTCACAACACTAAAACCTAAAAACATGAACTTAAATATTTATATTCTGATCTTTAACAGTACTGTTACAAACTGCTGTGTTCTGCTCACAACAACACTAAAACCTAAAAACATGAACTTAAATATTTATATTCTGATCTTTAACAGTACTGTTACAAACTGCTGTGTTCTGCTCACAACAACACTAAAACCTAAAAACATGAACTTAAATATTTATTATATTATGAAATTTAATAGTACTTTTACAAACTGCTGTGTTCTGCTCACAACAACACTAAAACCTAAAAACATGAACTTAAATATTTATATTCTGATCTTTAACAGTACTGTTACAAACTGCTGTGTTCTGCTCACAACAACACTAAAACCTAAAAACATGAACTTAAATATTTATATTCTGATCTTTAACAGTACTGTTACAAACTGCTGTGTTCTGCTCACAACAACACTAAAACCTAAAAACATGAACTTAAATATTTATATTCTGATCTTTAACAGTACTGTTACAAACTGCTGTGTTCTGCTCACAACAACACTAAAACCTAAAAACATGAACTTAAATATTTATATTCTGATCTTTAACAGTACTGTTACAAACTGCTGTGTTCTGCTCACAACAACACTAAAACCTAAAAACATGAACTTAAATATTTATATTCTGATCTTTAACAGTACTGTTACAAACTGCTGTGTTCTGCTCACAACAACACTAAAACCTAAAAACATGAACTTAAATATTTATTATATTATGATCTTTAACAGTACTGTTACAAACTGCTGTGTTCTGCTCACAACAACACTAAAACCTAAAAACATGATCTTAAATATTTATATTCTGATCTTTAACAGTACTGTTACAAACTGCTGTGTTCTGCTCACAACAACACTAAAACCTAAAAACATGAACTTAAATATTTATTATATTATGAAATTTAATAGTACTTTTACAAACTGCTGTGTTCTGCTCACAACAACACTAAAACCTAAAAACATGATCTTAAATATTTATATTCTGATCTTTAACAGTACTGTTACAAACTGCTGTGTTCTGCTCACAACAACACTAAAACCTAAAAACATGAACTTAAATATTTATATTCTGATCTTTAACAGTACTGTTACAAACTGCTGTGTTCTGCTCACAACAACACTAAAACCTAAAAACATGAACTTAAATATTTATATTCTGATCTTTAACAGTACTGTTACAAACTGCTGTGTTCTGCTCACAACAACACTAAAACCTAAAAACATGATCTTAAATATTTATATTCTGATCTTTAACAGTACTGTTACAAACTGCTGTGTTCTGCTCACAACAACACTAAAACCTAAAAACATGAACTTAAATATTTATTATATTATGAAATTTAATAGTACTTTTACAAACTGCTGTGTTCTGCTCACAACACTAAAACCTAAAAACATGAACTTAAATATTTATATTCTGATCTTTAACAGTACTGTTACAAACTGCTGTGTTCTGCTCACAACAACACTAAAACCTAAAAACATGATCTTAAATATTTATATTCTGATCTTTAACAGTACTGTTACAAACTGCTGTGTTCTGCTCACAACAACACTAAAACCTAAAAACATGAACTTAAATATTTATTATATTATGAAATTTAATAGTACTTTTACAAACTGCTGTGTTCTGCTCACAACAACACTAAAACCTAAAAACATGAACTTAAATATTTATATTCTGATCTTTAACAGTACTGTTACAAACTGCTGTGTTCTGCTCACAACAACACTAAAACCTAAAAACATGAACTTAAATATTTATTATATTATGAAATTTAATAGTACTTTTACAAACTGCTGTGTTCTGCTCACAACAACACTAAAACCTAAAAACATGAACTTAAATATTTATATTCTGATCTTTAACAGTACTGTTACAAACTGCTGTGTTCTGCTCACAACAACACTAAAACCTAAAAACATGAACTTAAATATTTATTATATTATGAAATTTAATAGTACTTTTACAAACTGCTGTGTTCTGCTCACAACAACACTAAAACCTAAAAACATGAACTTAAATATTTATATTCTGATCTTTAACAGTACTGTTACAAACTGCTGTGTTCTGCTCACAACAACACTAAAACCTAAAAACATGAACTTAAATATTTATATTCTGATCTTTAACAGTACTGTTACAAACTGCTGTGTTCTGCTCACAACAACACTAAAACCTAAAAACATGAACTTAAATATTTATTATATTATGAAATTTAATAGTACTTTTACAAACTGCTGTGTTCTGCTCACAACACTAAAACCTAAAAACATGAACTTAAATATTTATATTCTGATCTTTAACAGTACTGTTACAAACTGCTGTGTTCTGCTCACAACAACACTAAAACCTAAAAACATGAACTTAAATATTTATTATATTATGAAATTTAATAGTACTTTTACAAACTGCTGTGTTCTGCTCACAACACTAAAACCTAAAAACATGAACTTAAATATTTATATTCTGATCTTTAACAGTACTGTTACAAACTGCTGTGTTCTGCTCACAACAACACTAAAACCTAAAAACATGAACTTAAATATTTATATTCTGATCTTTAACAGTACTGTTACAAACTGCTGTGTTCTGCTCACAACAACACTAAAACCTAAAAACATGAACTTAAATATTTATATTCTGATCTTTAACAGTACTGTTACAAACTGCTGTGTTCTGCTCACAACAACACTAAAACCTAAAAACATGATCTTAAATATTTATATTCTGATCTTTAACAGTACTGTTACAAACTGCTGTGTTCTGCTCACAACAACACTAAAACCTAAAAACATGAACTTAAATATTTATATTCTGATCTTTAACAGTACTGTTACAAACTGCTGTGTTCTGCTCACAACAACACTAAAACCTAAAAACATGAACTTAAATATTTATTATATTATGAAATTTAATAGTACTTTTACAAACTGCTGTGTTCTGCTCACAACACTAAAACCTAAAAACATGAACTTAAATATTTATATTCTGATCTTTAACAGTACTGTTACAAACTGCTGTGTTCTGCTCACAACAACACTAAAACCTAAAAACATGAACTTAAATATTTATATTCTGATCTTTAACAGTACTGTTACAAACTGCTGTGTTCTGCTCACAACAACACTAAAACCTAAAAACATGAACTTAAATATTTATATTCTGATCTTTAACAGTACTGTTACAAACTGCTGTGTTCTGCTCACAACAACACTAAAACCTAAAAACATGAACTTAAATATTTATTATATTATGAAATTTAACAGTACTGTTACAAACTGCTGTGTTCTGCTCACAACAACACTAAAACCTAAAAACATGATCTTAAATATTTATATTCTGATCTTTAACAGTACTGTTACAAACTGCTGTGTTCTGCTCACAACAACACTAAAACCTAAAAACATGAACTTAAATATTTATATTCTGATCTTTAACAGTACTGTTACAAACTGCTGTGTTCTGCTCACAACAACACTAAAACCTAAAAACATGATCTTAAATATTTATATTCTGATCTTTAACAGTACTGTTACAAACTGCTGTGTTCTGCTCACAACAACACTAAAACCTAAAAACATGAACTTAAATATTTATTATATTATGAAATTTAATAGTACTTTTACAAACTGCTGTGTTCTGCTCACAACACTAAAACCTAAAAACATGAACTTAAATATTTATATTCTGATCTTTAACAGTACTGTTACAAACTGCTGTGTTCTGCTCACAACAACACTAAAACCTAAAAACATGAACTTAAATATTTATATTCTGATCTTTAACAGTACTGTTACAAACTGCTGTGTTCTGCTCACAACAACACTAAAACCTAAAAACATGAACTTAAATATTTATTATATTATGAAATTTAATAGTACTTTTACAAACTGCTGTGTTCTGCTCACAACACTAAAACCTAAAAACATGAACTTAAATATTTATATTCTGATCTTTAACAGTACTGTTACAAACTGCTGTGTTCTGCTCACAACAACACTAAAACCTAAAAACATGAACTTAAATATTTATATTCTGATCTTTAACAGTACTGTTACAAACTGCTGTGTTCTGCTCACAACAACACTAAAACCTAAAAACATGAACTTAAATATTTATATTCTGATCTTTAACAGTACTGTTACAAACTGCTGTGTTCTGCTCACAACAACACTAAAACCTAAAAACATGAACTTAAATATTTATATTCTGATCTTTAACAGTACTGTTACAAACTGCTGTGTTCTGCTCACAACAACACTAAAACCTAAAAACATGATCTTAAATATTTATATTCTGATCTTTAACAGTACTGTTACAAACTGCTGTGTTCTGCTCACAACAACACTAAAACCTAAAAACATGAACTTAAATATTTATATTCTGATCTTTAACAGTACTGTTACAAACTGCTGTGTTCTGCTCACAACAACACTAAAACCTAAAAACATGAACTTAAATATTTATATTCTGATCTTTAACAGTACTGTTACAAACTGCTGTGTTCTGCTCACAACAACACTAAAACCTAAAAACATGAACTTAAATATTTATTATATTATGAAATTTAATAGTACTTTTACAAACTGCTGTGTTCTGCTCACAACACTAAAACCTAAAAACATGAACTTAAATATTTATATTCTGATCTTTAACAGTACTGTTACAAACTGCTGTGTTCTGCTCACAACAACACTAAAACCTAAAAACATGAACTTAAATATTTATATTCTGATCTTTAACAGTACTGTTACAAACTGCTGTGTTCTGCTCACAACACCACTAAAACCTAAAAACATGAACTTAAATATTTATATTCTGATCTTTAACAGTACTGTTACAAACTGCTGTGTTCTGCTCACAACAACAATAAAACCTAAAAACATGATCTTAAATATTTATATTCTGATCTTTAACAGTACTGTTACAAACTGCTGTGTTCTGCTCACAACAACACTAAAACCTAAAAACATGAACTTAAATATTTATTATATTATGAAATTTAACAGTACTGTTACAAACTGCTGTGTTCTGCTCACAACAACACTAAAACCTAAAAACATGAACTTAAATATTTATTATATTATGAAATTTAATAGTACTTTTACAAACTGCTGTGTTCTGCTCACAACAACACTAAAACCTAAAAACATGAACTTAAATATTTATATTCTGATCTTTAACAGTACTGTTACAAACTGCTGTGTTCTGCTCACAACAACACTAAAACCTAAAAACATGAACTTAAATATTTATTATATTATGAAATTTAATAGTACTTTTACAAACTGCTGTGTTCTGCTCACAACACTAAAACCTAAAAACATGAACTTAAATATTTATATTCTGATCTTTAACAGTACTGTTACAAACTGCTGTGTTCTGCTCACAACAACACTAAAACCTAAAAACATGAACTTAAATATTTATTATATTATGAAATTTAATAGTACTTTTACAAACTGCTGTGTTCTGCTCACAACACTAAAACCTAAAAACATGAACTTAAATATTTATATTCTGATCTTTAACAGTACTGTTACAAACTGCTGTGTTCTGCTCACAACAACACTAAAACCTAAAAACATGAACTTAAATATTTATATTCTGATCTTTAACAGTACTGTTACAAACTGCTGTGTTCTGCTCACAACAACACTAAAACCTAAAAACATGAACTTAAATATTTATATTCTGATCTTTAACAGTACTGTTACAAACTGCTGTGTTCTGCTCACAACACCACTAAAACCTAAAAACATGAACTTAAATATTTATATTCTGATCTTTAACAGTACTGTTACAAACTGCTGTGTTCTGCTCACAACAACACTAAAACCTAAAAACATGATCTTAAATATTTATATTCTGATCTTTAACAGTACTGTTACAAACTGCTGTGTTCTGCTCACAACAACACTAAAACCTAAAAACATGAACTTAAATATTTATTATATTATGAAATTTAATAGTACTTTTACAAACTGCTGTGTTCTGCTCACAACACTAAAACCTAAAAACATGAACTTAAATATTTATATTCTGATCTTTAACAGTACTGTTACAAACTGCTGTGTTCTGCTCACAACAACACTAAAACCTAAAAACATGAACTTAAATATTTATATTCTGATCTTTAACAGTACTGTTACAAACTGCTGTGTTCTGCTCACAACACCACTAAAACCTAAAAACATGAACTTAAATATTTATATTCTGATCTTTAACAGTACTGTTACAAACTGCTGTGTTCTGCTCACAACACCACTAAAACCTAAAAACATGAACTTAAATATTTATATTCTGATCTTTAACAGTACTGTTACAAACTGCTGTGTTCTGCTCACAACAACACTAAAACCTAAAAACATGATCTTAAATATTTATATTCTGATCTTTAACAGTACTGTTACAAACTGCTGTGTTCTGCTCACAACAACACTAAAACCTAAAAACATGAACTTAAATATTTATTATATTATGAAATTTAATAGTACTTTTACAAACTGCTGTGTTCTGCTCACAACAACACTAAAACCTAAAAACATGAACTTAAATATTTATATTCTGATCTTTAACAGTACTGTTACAAACTGCTGTGTTCTGCTCACAACAACACTAAAACCTAAAAACATGAACTTAAATATTTATATTCTGATCTTTAACAGTACTGTTACAAACTGCTGTGTTCTGCTCACAACAACACTAAAACCTAAAAACATGAACTTAAATATTTATATTCTGATCTTTAACAGTACTGTTACAAACTGCTGTGTTCTGCTCACAACAACACTAAAACCTAAAAACATGAACTTAAATATTTATTATATTATGATCTTTAACAGTACTGTTACAAACTGCTGTGTTCTGCTCACAACAACACTAAAACCTAAAAACATGATCTTAAATATTTATTATATTATGAAATTTAATAGTACTGTTACAAACTGCTGTGTTCTGCTCACAACAACGCTAAAACCTAAAAACATGAACTTAAATATTTATATTCTGATCTTTAACAGTACTGTTACAAACTGCTGTGTTCTGCTCACAACAACACTAAAACCTAAAAACATGAACTTAAATATTTATATTCTGATCTTTAACAGTACTGTTACAAACTGCTGTGTTCTGCTCACAACAACACTAAAACCTAAAAACATGAACTTAAATATTTATTATATTATGAAATTTAATAGTACTTTTACAAACTGCTGTGTTCTGCTCACAACACTAAAACCTAAAAACATGAACTTAAATATTTATATTCTGATCTTTAACAGTACTGTTACAAACTGCTGTGTTCTGCTCACAACAACACTAAAACCTAAAAACATGAACTTAAATATTTATATTCTGATCTTTAACAGTACTGTTACAAACTGCTGTGTTCTGCTCACAACAACACTAAAACCTAAAAACATGAACTTAAATATTTATATTCTGATCTTTAACAGTACTGTTACAAACTGCTGTGTTCTGCTCACAACACCACTAAAACCTAAAAACATGAACTTAAATATTTATATTCTGATCTTTAACAGTACTGTTACAAACTGCTGTGTTCTGCTCACAACACCACTAAAACCTAAAAACATGAACTTAAATATTTATTATATTATGAAATTTAATAGTACTTTTACAAACTGCTGTGTTCTGCTCACAACAACACTAAAACCTAAAAACATGAACTTAAATATTTATTATATTATGAAATTTAATAGTACTTTTACAAACTGCTGTGTTCTGCTCACAACAACACTAAAACCTAAAAACATGAACTTAAATATTTATATTCTGATCTTTAACAGTACTGTTACAAACTGCTGTGTTCTGCTCACAACAACACTAAAACCTAAAAACATGAACTTAAATATTTATTATATTATGAAATTTAATAGTACTTTTACAAACTGCTGTGTTCTGCTCACAACACTAAAACCTAAAAACATGAACTTAAATATTTATATTCTGATCTTTAACAGTACTGTTACAAACTGCTGTGTTCTGCTCACAACAACACTAAAACCTAAAAACATGAACTTAAATATTTATTATATTATGAAATTTAATAGTACTTTTACAAACTGCTGTGTTCTGCTCACAACAACACTAAAACCTAAAAACATGAACTTAAATATTTATATTCTGATCTTTAACAGTACTGTTACAAACTGCTGTGTTCTGCTCACAACAACACTAAAACCTAAAAACATGAACTTAAATATTTATATTCTGATCTTTAACAGTACTGTTACAAACTGCTGTGTTCTGCTCACAACAACACTAAAACCTAAAAACATGAACTTAAATATTTATATTCTGATCTTTAACAGTACTGTTACAAACTGCTGTGTTCTGCTCACAACAACACTAAAACCTAAAAACATGAACTTAAATATTTATATTCTGATCTTTAACAGTACTGTTACAAACTGCTGTGTTCTGCTCACAACACCACTAAAACCTAAAAACATGAACTTAAATATTTATATTCTGATCTTTAACAGTACTGTTACAAACTGCTGTGTTCTGCTCACAACAACACTAAAACCTAAAAACATGAACTTAAATATTTATATTCTGATCTTTAACAGTACTGTTACAAACTGCTGTGTTCTGCTCACAACAACACTAAAACCTAAAAACATGATCTTAAATATTTATATTCTGATCTTTAACAGTACTGTTACAAACTGCTGTGTTCTGCTCACAACAACACTAAAACCTAAAAACATGAACTTAAATATTTATTATATTATGAAATTTAATAGTACTTTTACAAACTGCTGTGTTCTGCTCACAACAACACTAAAACCTAAAAACATGAACTTAAATATTTATATTCTGATCTTTAACAGTACTGTTACAAACTGCTGTGTTCTGCTCACAACAACACTAAAACCTAAAAACATGAACTTAAATATTTATATTCTGATCTTTAACAGTACTGTTACAAACTGCTGTGTTCTGCTCACAACAACACTAAAACCTAAAAACATGAACTTAAATATTTATTATATTATGAAATTTAATAGTACTTTTACAAACTGCTGTGTTCTGCTCACAACAACACTAAAACCTAAAAACATGAACTTAAATATTTATATTCTGATCTTTAACAGTACTGTTACAAACTGCTGTGTTCTGCTCACAACAACACTAAAACCTAAAAACATGAACTTAAATATTTATATTCTGATCTTTAACAGTACTGTTACAAACTGCTGTGTTCTGCTCACAACAACGCTAAAACCTAAAAACATGAACTTAAATATTTATATTCTGATCTTTAACAGTACTGTTACAAACTGCTGTGTTCTGCTCACAACAACACTAAAACCTAAAAACATGAACTTAAATATTTATATTCTGATCTTTAACAGTACTGTTACAAACTGCTGTGTTCTGCTCACAACAACACTAAAACCTAAAAACATGAACTTAAATATTTATATTCTGATCTTTAACAGTACTGTTACAAACTGCTGTGTTCTGCTCACAACAACACTAAAACCTAAAAACATGAACTTAAATATTTATATTCTGATCTTTAACAGTACTGTTACAAACTGCTGTGTTCTGCTCACAACAACACTAAAACCTAAAAACATGAACTTAAATATTTATATTCTGATCTTTAACAGTACTGTTACAAACTGCTGTGTTCTGCTCACAACAACACTAAAACCTAAAAACATGATCTTAAATATTTATATTCTGATCTTTAACAGTACTGTTACAAACTGCTGTGTTCTGCTCACAACACCACTAAAACCTAAAAACATGAACTTAAATATTTATATTCTGATCTTTAACAGTACTGTTACAAACTGCTGTGTTCTGCTCACAACACCACTAAAACCTAAAAACATGAACTTAAATATTTATATTCTGATCTTTAACAGTACTGTTACAAACTGCTGTGTTCTGCTCACAACAACACTAAAACCTAAAAACATGAACTTAAATATTTATATTCTGATCTTTAACAGTACTGTTACAAACTGCTGTGTTCTGCTCACAACAACACTAAAACCTAAAAACATGAACTTAAATATTTATATTCTGATCTTTAACAGTACTGTTACAAACTGCTGTGTTCTGCTCACAACACCACTAAAACCTAAAAACATGAACTTAAATATTTATATTCTGATCTTTAACAGTACTGTTACAAACTGCTGTGTTCTGCTCACAACAACACTAAAACCTAAAAACATGATCTTAAATATTTATATTCTGATCTTTAACAGTACTGTTACAAACTGCTGTGTTCTGCTCACAACAACACTAAAACCTAAAAACATGAACTTAAATATTTATTATATTATGAAATTTAATAGTACTGTTACAAACTGCTGTGTTCTGCTCACAACAACACTAAAACCTAAAAACATGAACTTAAATATTTATATTCTGATCTTTAACAGTACTGTTACAAACTGCTGTGTTCTGCTCACAACAACACTAAAACCTAAAAACATGAACTTAAATATTTATTATATTATGAAATTTAATAGTACTTTTACAAACTGCTGTGTTCTGCTCACAACAACACTAAAACCTAAAAACATGAACTTAAATATTTATATTCTGATCTTTAACAGTACTGTTACAAACTGCTGTGTTCTGCTCACAACAACACTAAAACCTAAAAACATGAACTTAAATATTTATTATATTATGAAATTTAATAGTACTTTTACAAACTGCTGTGTTCTGCTCACAACAACACTAAAACCTAAAAACATGAACTTAAATATTTATATTCTGATCTTTAACAGTACTGTTACAAACTGCTGTGTTCTGCTCACAACAACACTAAAACCTAAAAACATGAACTTAAATATTTATATTCTGATCTTTAACAGTACTGTTACAAACTGCTGTGTTCTGCTCACAACAACGCTAAAACCTAAAAACATGAACTTAAATATTTATATTCTGATCTTTAACAGTACTGTTACAAACTGCTGTGTTCTGCTCACAACAACACTAAAACCTAAAAACATGAACTTAAATATTTATTATATTATGAAATTTAATAGTACTTTTACAAACTGCTGTGTTCTGCTCACAACAACGCTAAAACCTAAAAACATGAACTTAAATATTTATATTCTGATCTTTAACAGTACTGTTACAAACTGCTGTGTTCTGCTCACAACAACACTAAAACCTAAAAACATGAACTTAAATATTTATTATATTATGAAATTTAATAGTACTTTTACAAACTGCTGTGTTCTGCTCACAACACTAAAACCTAAAAACATGAACTTAAATATTTATATTCTGATCTTTAACAGTACTGTTACAAACTGCTGTGTTCTGCTCACAACAACACTAAAACCTAAAAACATGAACTTAAATATTTATTATATTATGAAATTTAATAGTACTTTTACAAACTGCTGTGTTCTGCTCACAACACTAAAACCTAAAAACATGAACTTAAATATTTATATTCTGATCTTTAACAGTACTGTTACAAACTGCTGTGTTCTGCTCACAACAACACTAAAACCTAAAAACATGAACTTAAATATTTATTATATTATGAAATTTAATAGTACTTTTACAAACTGCTGTGTTCTGCTCACAACACTAAAACCTAAAAACATGAACTTAAATATTTATATTCTGATCTTTAACAGTACTGTTACAAACTGCTGTGTTCTGCTCACAACAACACTAAAACCTAAAAACATGAACTTAAATATTTATTATATTATGAAATTTAATAGTACTTTTACAAACTGCTGTGTTCTGCTCACAACACTAAAACCTAAAAACATGAACTTAAATATTTATATTCTGATCTTTAACAGTACTGTTACAAACTGCTGTGTTCTGCTCACAACAACACTAAAACCTAAAAACATGAACTTAAATATTTATATTCTGATCTTTAACAGTACTGTTACAAACTGCTGTGTTCTGCTCACAACAACACTAAAACCTAAAAACATGAACTTAAATATTTATTATATTATGAAATTTAATAGTACTTTTACAAACTGCTGTGTTCTGCTCACAACAACACTAAAACCTAAAAACATGAACTTAAATATTTATTATATTATGAAATTTAATAGTACTTTTACAAACTGCTGTGTTCTGCTCACAACACTAAAACCTAAAAACATGAACTTAAATATTTATATTCTGATCTTTAACAGTACTGTTACAAACTGCTGTGTTCTGCTCACAACAACGCTAAAACCTAAAAACATGAACTTAAATATTTATATTCTGATCTTTAACAGTACTGTTACAAACTGCTGTGTTCTGCTCACAACACTAAAACCTAAAAACATGAACTTAAATATTTATTATATTATGAAATTTAACAGTACTGTTACAAACTGCTGTGTTCTGCTCACAACAACACTAAAACCTAAAAACATGAACTTAAATATTTATATTCTGATCTTTAACAGTACTGTTACAAACTGCTGTGTTCTGCTCACAACAACACTAAAACCTAAAAACATGATCTTAAATATTTATATTCTGATCTTTAACAGTACTGTTACAAACTGCTGTGTTCTGCTCACAACAACACTAAAACCTAAAAACATGAACTTAAATATTTATTATATTATGAAATTTAATAGTACTGTTACAAACTGCTGTGTTCTGCTCACAACAACACTAAAACCTAAAAACATGAACTTAAATATTTATATTCTGATCTTTAACAGTACTGTTACAAACTGCTGTGTTCTGCTCACAACAACACTAAAACCTAAAAACATGATCTTAAATATTTATATTCTGATCTTTAACAGTACTGTTACAAACTGCTGTGTTCTGCTCACAACAACACTAAAACCTAAAAACATGAACTTAAATATTTATTATATTATGAAATTTAATAGTACTGTTACAAACTGCTGTGTTCTGCTCACAACAACACTAAAACCTAAAAACATGAACTTAAATATTTATATTCTGATCTTTAACAGTACTGTTACAAACTGCTGTGTTCTGCTCACAACAACACTAAAACCTAAAAACATGAACTTAAATATTTATTATATTATGAAATTTAATAGTACTTTTACAAACTGCTGTGTTCTGCTCACAACACTAAAACCTAAAAACATGAACTTAAATATTTATATTCTGATCTTTAACAGTACTGTTACAAACTGCTGTGTTCTGCTCACAACACTAAAACCTAAAAACATGAACTTAAATATTTATTATATTATGATCTTTAACAGTACTGTTACAAACTGCTGTGTTCTGCTCACAACAACACTAAAACCTAAAAACATGAACTTAAATATTTATATTCTGATCTTTAACAGTACTGTTACAAACTGCTGTGTTCTGCTCACAACAACACTAAAACCTAAAAACATGAACTTAAATATTTATATTCTGATCTTTAACAGTACTGTTACAAACTGCTGTGTTCTGCTCACAACAACACTAAAACCTAAAAACATGAACTTAAATATTTATATTCTGATCTTTAACAGTACTGTTACAAACTGCTGTGTTCTGCTCACAACAACACTAAAACCTAAAAACATGAACTTAAATATTTATTATATTATGAAATTTAATAGTACTTTTACAAACTGCTGTGTTCTGCTCACAACAACACTAAAACCTAAAAACATGAACTTAAATATTTATATTCTGATCTTTAACAGTACTGTTACAAACTGCTGTGTTCTGCTCACAACAACACTAAAACCTAAAAACATGAACTTAAATATTTATTATATTATGAAATTTAATAGTACTTTTACAAACTGCTGTGTTCTGCTCACAACAACACTAAAACCTAAAAACATGAACTTAAATATTTATATTCTGATCTTTAACAGTACTGTTACAAACTGCTGTGTTCTGCTCACAACAACACTAAAACCTAAAAACATGAACTTAAATATTTATATTCTGATCTTTAACAGTACTGTTACAAACTGCTGTGTTCTGCTCACAACAACACTAAAACCTAAAAACATGAACTTAAATATTTATATTCTGATCTTTAACAGTACTGTTACAAACTGCTGTGTTCTGCTCACAACAACACTAAAACCTAAAAACATGAACTTAAATATTTATTATATTATGAAATTTAATAGTACTGTTACAAACTGCTGTGTTCTGCTCACAACAACGCTAAAACCTAAAAACATGAACTTAAATATTTATATTCTGATCTTTAACAGTACTGTTACAAACTGCTGTGTTCTGCTCACAACAACACTAAAACCTAAAAACATGAACTTAAATATTTATTATATTATGAAATTTAATAGTACTTTTACAAACTGCTGTGTTCTGCTCACAACACTAAAACCTAAAAACATGAACTTAAATATTTATATTCTGATCTTTAACAGTACTGTTACAAACTGCTGTGTTCTGCTCACAACAACACTAAAACCTAAAAACATGAACTTAAATATTTATTATATTATGAAATTTAATAGTACTTTTACAAACTGCTGTGTTCTGCTCACAACAACACTAAAACCTAAAAACATGATCTTAAATATTTATATTCTGATCTTTAACAGTACTGTTACAAACTGCTGTGTTCTGCTCACAACAACACTAAAACCTAAAAACATGAACTTAAATATTTATATTCTGATCTTTAACAGTACTGTTACAAACTGCTGTGTTCTGCTCACAACAACACTAAAACCTAAAAACATGAACTTAAATATTTATTATATTATGAAATTTAATAGTACTGTTACAAACTGCTGTGTTCTGCTCACAACAACACTAAAACCTAAAAACATGAACTTAAATATTTATATTCTGATCTTTAACAGTACTGTTACAAACTGCTGTGTTCTGCTCACAACAACACTAAAACCTAAAAACATGAACTTAAATATTTATATTCTGATCTTTAACAGTACTGTTACAAACTGCTGTGTTCTGCTCACAACAACACTAAAACCTAAAAACATGAACTTAAATATTTATTATATTATGAAATTTAATAGTACTGTTACAAACTGCTGTGTTCTGCTCACAACAACACTAAAACCTAAAAACATGAACTTAAATATTTATATTCTGATCTTTAACAGTACTGTTACAAACTGCTGTGTTCTGCTCACAACAACACTAAAACCTAAAAACATGAACTTAAATATTTATTATATTATGAAATTTAATAGTACTTTTACAAACTGCTGTGTTCTGCTCACAACACTAAAACCTAAAAACATGAACTTAAATATTTATATTCTGATCTTTAACAGTACTGTTACAAACTGCTGTGTTCTGCTCACAACAACACTAAAACCTAAAAACATGAACTTAAATATTTATATTCTGATCTTTAACAGTACTGTTACAAACTGCTGTGTTCTGCTCACAACAACACTAAAACCTAAAAACATGAACTTAAATATTTATATTCTGATCTTTAACAGTACTGTTACAAACTGCTGTGTTCTGCTCACAACAACACTAAAACCTAAAAACATGAACTTAAATATTTATTATATTATGATCTTTAACAGTACTGTTACAAACTGCTGTGTTCTGCTCACAACAACACTAAAACCTAAAAACATGAACTTAAATATTTATATTCTGATCTTTAACAGTACTGTTACAAACTGCTGTGTTCTGCTCACAACAACACTAAAACCTAAAAACATGAACTTAAATATTTATATTCTGATCTTTAACAGTACTGTTACAAACTGCTGTGTTCTGCTCACAACAACACTAAAACCTAAAAACATGATCTTAAATATTTATATTCTGATCTTTAACAGTACTGTTACAAACTGCTGTGTTCTGCTCACAACAACACTAAAACCTAAAAACATGAACTTAAATATTTATATTCTGATCTTTAACAGTACTGTTACAAACTGCTGTGTTCTGCTCACAACAACACTAAAACCTAAAAACATGAACTTAAATATTTATATTCTGATCTTTAACAGTACTGTTACAAACTGCTGTGTTCTGCTCACAACAACACTAAAACCTAAAAACATGAACTTAAATATTTATATTCTGATCTTTAACAGTACTGTTACAAACTGCTGTGTTCTGCTCACAACAACACTAAAACCTAAAAACATGAACTTAAATATTTATTATATTATGAAATTTAATAGTACTTTTACAAACTGCTGTGTTCTGCTCACAACAACACTAAAACCTAAAAACATGAACTTAAATATTTATATTCTGATCTTTAACAGTACTGTTACAAACTGCTGTGTTCTGCTCACAACAACACTAAAACCTAAAAACATGAACTTAAATATTTATATTCTGATCTTTAACAGTACTGTTACAAACTGCTGTGTTCTGCTCACAACAACACTAAAACCTAAAAACATGATCTTAAATATTTATATTCTGATCTTTAACAGTACTGTTACAAACTGCTGTGTTCTGCTCACAACAACACTAAAACCTAAAAACATGAACTTAAATATTTATATTCTGATCTTTAACAGTACTGTTACAAACTGCTGTGTTCTGCTCACAACAACACTAAAACCTAAAAACATGAACTTAAATATTTATTATATTATGAAATTTAATAGTACTTTTACAAACTGCTGTGTTCTGCTCACAACAACACTAAAACCTAAAAACATGAACTTAAATATTTATATTCTGATCTTTAACAGTACTGTTACAAACTGCTGTGTTCTGCTCACAACAACACTAAAACCTAAAAACATGAACTTAAATATTTATATTCTGATCTTTAACAGTACTGTTACAAACTGCTGTGTTCTGCTCACAACAACACTAAAACCTAAAAACATGAACTTAAATATTTATATTCTGATCTTTAACAGTACTGTTACAAACTGCTGTGTTCTGCTCACAACAACACTAAAACCTAAAAACATGAACTTAAATATTTATATTCTGATCTTTAACAGTACTGTTACAAACTGCTGTGTTCTGCTCACAACAACACTAAAACCTAAAAACATGATCTTAAATATTTATTATATTATGAAATTTAATAGTACTGTTACAAACTGCTGTGTTCTGCTCACAACAACACTAAAACCTAAAAACATGAACTTAAATATTTATATTCTGATCTTTAACAGTACTGTTACAAACTGCTGTGTTCTGCTCACAACAACACTAAAACCTAAAAACATGAACTTAAATATTTATTATATTATGAAATTTAATAGTACTGTTACAAACTGCTGTGTTCTGCTCACAACAACACTAAAACCTAAAAACATGATCTTAAATATTTATTATATTATGAAATTTAATAGTACTTTTACAAACTGCTGTGTTCTGCTCACAACACTAAAACCTAAAAACATGAACTTAAATATTTATATTCTGATCTTTAACAGTACTGTTACAAACTGCTGTGTTCTGCTCACAACAACACTAAAACCTAAAAACATGAACTTAAATATTTATATTCTGATCTTTAACAGTACTGTTACAAACTGCTGTGTTCTGCTCACAACAACACTAAAACCTAAAAACATGAACTTAAATATTTATATTCTGATCTTTAACAGTACTGTTACAAACTGCTGTGTTCTGCTCACAACACCACTAAAACCTAAAAACATGAACTTAAATATTTATATTCTGATCTTTAACAGTACTGTTACAAACTGCTGTGTTCTGCTCACAACACCACTAAAACCTAAAAACATGAACTTAAATATTTATATTCTGATCTTTAACAGTACTGTTACAAACTGCTGTGTTCTGCTCACAACAACACTAAAACCTAAAAACATGAACTTAAATATTTATTATATTATGAAATTTAATAGTACTGTTACAAACTGCTGTGTTCTGCTCACAACAACACTAAAACCTAAAAACATGAACTTAAATATTTATATTCTGATCTTTAACAGTACTGTTACAAACTGCTGTGTTCTGCTCACAACAACACTAAAACCTAAAAACATGAACTTAAATATTTATTATATTATGAAATTTAATAGTACTTTTACAAACTGCTGTGTTCTGCTCACAACACTAAAACCTAAAAACATGAACTTAAATATTTATATTCTGATCTTTAACAGTACTGTTACAAACTGCTGTGTTCTGCTCACAACAACACTAAAACCTAAAAACATGAACTTAAATATTTATATTCTGATCTTTAACAGTACTGTTACAAACTGCTGTGTTCTGCTCACAACAACACTAAAACCTAAAAACATGAACTTAAATATTTATATTCTGATCTTTAACAGTACTGTTACAAACTGCTGTGTTCTGCTCACAACACCACTAAAACCTAAAAACATGAACTTAAATATTTATATTCTGATCTTTAACAGTACTGTTACAAACTGCTGTGTTCTGCTCACAACACCACTAAAACCTAAAAACATGAACTTAAATATTTATATTCTGATCTTTAACAGTACTGTTACAAACTGCTGTGTTCTGCTCACAACAACACTAAAACCTAAAAACATGAACTTAAATATTTATTATATTATGAAATTTAATAGTACTGTTACAAACTGCTGTGTTCTGCTCACAACAACACTAAAACCTAAAAACATGAACTTAAATATTTATATTCTGATCTTTAACAGTACTGTTACAAACTGCTGTGTTCTGCTCACAACAACACTAAAACCTAAAAACATGAACTTAAATATTTATTATATTATGAAATTTAATAGTACTTTTACAAACTGCTGTGTTCTGCTCACAACACTAAAACCTAAAAACATGAACTTAAATATTTATATTCTGATCTTTAACAGTACTGTTACAAACTGCTGTGTTCTGCTCACAACAACACTAAAACCTAAAAACATGAACTTAAATATTTATATTCTGATCTTTAACAGTACTGTTACAAACTGCTGTGTTCTGCTCACAACAACACTAAAACCTAAAAACATGAACTTAAATATTTATATTCTGATCTTTAACAGTACTGTTACAAACTGCTGTGTTCTGCTCACAACAACACTAAAACCTAAAAACATGAACTTAAATATTTATTATATTATGAAATTTAATAGTACTGTTACAAACTGCTGTGTTCTGCTCACAACAACACTAAAACCTAAAAACATGAACTTAAATATTTATTATATTATGAAATTTAATAGTACTTTTACAAACTGCTGTGTTCTGCTCACAACACTAAAACCTAAAAACATGAACTTAAATATTTATATTCTGATCTTTAACAGTACTGTTACAAACTGCTGTGTTCTGCTCACAACAACACTAAAACCTAAAAACATGAACTTAAATATTTATTATATTATGAAATTTAATAGTACTGTTACAAACTGCTGTGTTCTGCTCACAACAACGCTAAAACCTAAAAACATGAACTTAAATATTTATATTCTGATCTTTAACAGTACTGTTACAAACTGCTGTGTTCTGCTCACAACAACACTAAAACCTAAAAACATGAACTTAAATATTTATATTCTGATCTTTAACAGTACTGTTACAAACTGCTGTGTTCTGCTCACAACAACACTAAAACCTAAAAACATGATCTTAAATATTTATATTCTGATCTTTAACAGTACTGTTACAAACTGCTGTGTTCTGCTCACAACAACACTAAAACCTAAAAACATGAACTTAAATATTTATATTCTGATCTTTAACAGTACTGTTACAAACTGCTGTGTTCTGCTCACAACAACACTAAAACCTAAAAACATGAACTTAAATATTTATATTCTGATCTTTAACAGTACTGTTACAAACTGCTGTGTTCTGCTCACAACAACACTAAAACCTAAAAACATGAACTTAAATATTTATTATATTATGAAATTTAATAGTACTTTTACAAACTGCTGTGTTCTGCTCACAACACTAAAACCTAAAAACATGAACTTAAATATTTATATTCTGATCTTTAACAGTACTGTTACAAACTGCTGTGTTCTGCTCACAACAACACTAAAACCTAAAAACATGAACTTAAATATTTATATTCTGATCTTTAACAGTACTGTTACAAACTGCTGTGTTCTGCTCACAACAACACTAAAACCTAAAAACATGAACTTAAATATTTATATTCTGATCTTTAACAGTACTGTTACAAACTGCTGTGTTCTGCTCACAACACCACTAAAACCTAAAAACATGAACTTAAATATTTATATTCTGATCTTTAACAGTACTGTTACAAACTGCTGTGTTCTGCTCACAACACCACTAAAACCTAAAAACATGAACTTAAATATTTATATTCTGATCTTTAACAGTACTGTTACAAACTGCTGTGTTCTGCTCACAACAACACTAAAACCTAAAAACATGAACTTAAATATTTATATTCTGATCTTTAACAGTACTGTTACAAACTGCTGTGTTCTGCTCACAACAACACTAAAACCTAAAAACATGAACTTAAATATTTATTATATTATGAAATTTAACAGTACTGTTACAAACTGCTGTGTTCTGCTCACAACAACACTAAAACCTAAAAACATGAACTTAAATATTTATATTCTGATCTTTAACAGTACTGTTACAAACTGCTGTGTTCTGCTCACAACAACACTAAAACCTAAAAACATGATCTTAAATATTTATTATATTATGAAATTTAATAGTACTGTTACAAACTGCTGTGTTCTGCTCACAACAACACTAAAACCTAAAAACATGAACTTAAATATTTATTATATTATGAAATTTAATAGTACTGTTACAAACTGCTGTGTTCTGCTCACAACAACACTAAAACCTAAAAACATGATCTTAAATATTTATATTCTGATCTTTAACAGTACTGTTACAAACTGCTGTGTTCTGCTCACAACAACACTAAAACCTAAAAACATGAACTTAAATATTTATATTCTGATCTTTAACAGTACTGTTACAAACTGCTGTGTTCTGCTCACAACACCACTAAAACCTAAAAACATGAACTTAAATATTTATATTCTGATCTTTAACAGTACTGTTACAAACTGCTGTGTTCTGCTCACAACAACACTAAAACCTAAAAACATGAACTTAAATATTTATTATATTATGAAATTTAATAGTACTTTTACAAACTGCTGTGTTCTGCTCACAACACTAAAACCTAAAAACATGAACTTAAATATTTATTATATTATGATCTTTAATAGTACTGTTACAAACTGCTGTGTTCTGCTCACAACAACACTAAAACCTAAAAACATGAACTTAAATATTTATTATATTATGAAATTTAATAGTACTTTTACAAACTGCTGTGTTCTGCTCACAACACTAAAACCTAAAAACATGAACTTAAATATTTATATTCTGATCTTTAACAGTACTGTTACAAACTGCTGTGTTCTGCTCACAACAACACTAAAACCTAAAAACATGAACTTAAATATTTATATTCTGATCTTTAACAGTACTGTTACAAACTGCTGTGTTCTGCTCACAACAACACTAAAACCTAAAAACATGAACTTAAATATTTATATTCTGATCTTTAACAGTACTGTTACAAACTGCTGTGTTCTGCTCACAACACCACTAAAACCTAAAAACATGAACTTAAATATTTATATTCTGATCTCTAACAGTACTGTTACAAACTGCTGTGTTCTGCTCACAACACCACTAAAACCTAAAAACATGAACTTAAATATTTATATTCTGATCTTTAACAGTACTGTTACAAACTGCTGTGTTCTGCTCACAACAACACTAAAACCTAAAAACATGAACTTAAATATTTATATTCTGATCTTTAACAGTACTGTTACAAACTGCTGTGTTCTGCTCACAACAACACTAAAACCTAAAAACATGAACTTAAATATTTATTATATTATGAAATTTAATAGTACTGTTACAAACTGCTGTGTTCTGCTCACAACAACACTAAAACCTAAAAACATGAACTTAAATATTTATATTCTGATCTTTAACAGTACTGTTACAAACTGCTGTGTTCTGCTCACAACAACACTAAAACCTAAAAACATGAACTTAAATATTTATTATATTATGAAATTTAATAGTACTTTTACAAACTGCTGTGTTCTGCTCACAACACTAAAACCTAAAAACATGAACTTAAATATTTATATTCTGATCTTTAACAGTACTGTTACAAACTGCTGTGTTCTGCTCACAACAACACTAAAACCTAAAAACATGAACTTAAATATTTATTATATTATGAAATTTAATAGTACTTTTACAAACTGCTGTGTTCTGCTCACAACAACACTAAAACCTAAAAACATGAACTTAAATATTTATATTCTGATCTTTAACAGTACTGTTACAAACTGCTGTGTTCTGCTCACAACAACACTAAAACCTAAAAACATGAACTTAAATATTTATATTCTGATCTTTAACAGTACTGTTACAAACTGCTGTGTTCTGCTCACAACAACGCTAAAACCTAAAAACATGAACTTAAATATTTATATTCTGATCTTTAACAGTACTGTTACAAACTGCTGTGTTCTGCTCACAACAACACTAAAACCTAAAAACATGAACTTAAATATTTATATTCTGATCTTTAACAGTACTGTTACAAACTGCTGTGTTCTGCTCACAACAACACTAAAACCTAAAAACATGATCTTAAATATTTATATTCTGATCTTTAACAGTACTGTTACAAACTGCTGTGTTCTGCTCACAACAACACTAAAACCTAAAAACATGAACTTAAATATTTATTATATTATGATCTTTAACAGTACTGTTACAAACTGCTGTGTTCTGCTCACAACAACACTAAAACCTAAAAACATGAACTTAAATATTTATATTCTGATCTTTAACAGTACTGTTACAAACTGCTGTGTTCTGCTCACAACAACACTAAAACCTAAAAACATGAACTTAAATATTTATATTCTGATCTTTAACAGTACTGTTACAAACTGCTGTGTTCTGCTTCCAACAACACTAAAACCTAAAAACATGAACTTAAATATTTATTATATTATGAAATTTAACAGTACTGTTACAAACTGCTGTGTTCTGCTCACAACAACACTAAAACCTAAAAACATGAACTTAAATATTTATATTCTGAAATTTAACAGTACTGTTACAAACTGCTGTGTTCTGCTCACAACAACACTAAAACCTAAAAACATGAACTTAAATATTTATATTCTGATCTTTAACAGTACTGTTACAAACTGCTGTGTTCTGCTCACAACACTAAAACCTAAAAACATGAACTTAAATATTTATATTCTGATCTTTAACAGTACTGTTACAAACTGCTGTGTTCTGCTCACAACAACACTAAAACCTAAAAACATGAACTTAAATATTTATTATATTATGAAATTTAATAGTACTGTTACAAACTGCTGTGTTCTGCTCACAACAACACTAAAACCTAAAAACATGAACTTAAATATTTATTATATTATGAAATTTAATAGTACTTTTACAAACTGCTGTGTTCTGCTCACAACACTAAAACCTAAAAACATGAACTTAAATATTTATATTCTGATCTTTAACAGTACTGTTACAAACTGCTGTGTTCTGCTCACAACAACACTAAAACCTAAAAACATGAACTTAAATATTTATTATATTATGAAATTTAATAGTACTGTTACAAACTGCTGTGTTCTGCTCACAACAACGCTAAAACCTAAAAACATGAACTTAAATATTTATTATATTATGATCTTTAACAGTACTGTTACAAACTGCTGTGTTCTGCTCACAACAACACTAAAACCTAAAAACATGAACTTAAATATTTATATTCTGATCTTTAACAGTACTGTTACAAACTGCTGTGTTCTGCTCACAACAACACTAAAACCTAAAAACATGATCTTAAATATTTATATTCTGATCTTTAACAGTACTGTTACAAACTGCTGTGTTCTGCTCACAACAACACTAAAACCTAAAAACATGAACTTAAATATTTATATTCTGATCTTTAACAGTACTGTTACAAACTGCTGTGTTCTGCTCACAACAACACTAAAACCTAAAAACATGAACTTAAATATTTATATTCTGATCTTTAACAGTACTGTTACAAACTGCTGTGTTCTGCTCACAACAACACTAAAACCTAAAAACATGAACTTAAATATTTATTATATTATGAAATTTAATAGTACTTTTACAAACTGCTGTGTTCTGCTCACAACACTAAAACCTAAAAACATGAACTTAAATATTTATATTCTGATCTTTAACAGTACTGTTACAAACTGCTGTGTTCTGCTCACAACAACACTAAAACCTAAAAACATGAACTTAAATATTTATATTCTGATCTTTAACAGTACTGTTACAAACTGCTGTGTTCTGCTCACAACACCACTAAAACCTAAAAACATGAACTTAAATATTTATATTCTGATCTTTAACAGTACTGTTACAAACTGCTGTGTTCTGCTCACAACACCACTAAAACCTAAAAACATGAACTTAAATATTTATATTCTGATCTTTAACAGTACTGTTACAAACTGCTGTGTTCTGCTCACAACAACACTAAAACCTAAAAACATGAACTTAAATATTTATATTCTGATCTTTAACAGTACTGTTACAAACTGCTGTGTTCTGCTCACAACAACACTAAAACCTAAAAACATGAACTTAAATATTTATTATATTATGAAATTTAACAGTACTGTTACAAACTGCTGTGTTCTGCTCACAACAACACTAAAACCTAAAAACATGAACTTAAATATTTATATTCTGATCTTTAACAGTACTGTTACAAACTGCTGTGTTCTGCTCACAACAACACTAAAACCTAAAAACATGAACTTAAATATTTATTATATTATGAAATTTAATAGTACTGTTACAAACTGCTGTGTTCTGCTCACAACAACACTAAAACCTAAAAACATGATCTTAAATATTTATATTCTGATCTTTAACAGTACTGTTACAAACTGCTGTGTTCTGCTCACAACACTAAAACCTAAAAACATGAACTTAAATATTTATATTCTGATCTTTAACAGTACTGTTACAAACTGCTGTGTTCTGCTCACAACAACACTAAAACCTAAAAACATGAACTTAAATATTTATATTCTGATCTTTAACAGTACTGTTACAAACTGCTGTGTTCTGCTCACAACAACACTAAAACCTAAAAACATGAACTTAAATATTTATTATATTATGAAATTTAATAGTACTGTTACAAACTGCTGTGTTCTGCTCACAACAACACTAAAACCTAAAAACATGAACTTAAATATTTATTATATTATGAAATTTAATAGTACTTTTACAAACTGCTGTGTTCTGCTCACAACAACACTAAAACCTAAAAACATGAACTTAAATATTTATATTCTGATCTTTAACAGTACTGTTACAAACTGCTGTGTTC
The DNA here is from genome assembly GCF_023375975.1 of Astyanax mexicanus. NCBI lineage: Eukaryota > Metazoa > Chordata > Actinopteri > Characiformes > Acestrorhamphidae > Astyanax > Astyanax mexicanus. The sequence continues at coordinate 72,780 of NW_026040041.1, forward strand.
TGCTCACAACAACACTAAAACCTAAAAACATGAACTTAAATATTTATTATATTATGAAATTTAATAGTACTGTTACAAACTGCTGTGTTCTGCTCACAACAACACTAAAACCTAAAAACATGAACTTAAATATTTATATTCTGATCTTTAACAGTACTGTTACAAACTGCTGTGTTCTGCTCACAACAACACTAAAACCTAAAAACATGAACTTAAATATTTATTATATTATGAAATTTAATAGTACTTTTACAAACTGCTGTGTTCTGCTCACAACACTAAAACCTAAAAACATGAACTTAAATATTTATATTCTGATCTTTAACAGTACTGTTACAAACTGCTGTGTTCTGCTCACAACAACACTAAAACCTAAAAACATGAACTTAAATATTTATTATATTATGAAATTTAATAGTACTTTTACAAACTGCTGTGTTCTGCTCACAACAACACTAAAACCTAAAAACATGAACTTAAATATTTATATTCTGATCTTTAACAGTACTGTTACAAACTGCTGTGTTCTGCTCACAACAACACTAAAACCTAAAAACATGAACTTAGATATTTATATTCTGATCTTTAACAGTACTGTTACAAACTGCTGTGTTCTGCTCACAACAACACTAAAACCTAAAAACATGAACTTAAATATTTATTATATTATGAAATTTAATAGTACTGTTACAAACTGCTGTGTTCTGCTCACAACAACACTAAAACCTAAAAACATGAACTTAAATATTTATATTCTGATCTTTAACAGTACTGTTACAAACTGCTGTGTTCTGCTCACAACAACACTAAAACCTAAAAACATGATCTTAAATATTTATATTCTGATCTTTAACAGTACTGTTACAAACTGCTGTGTTCTGCTCACAACAACACTAAAACCTAAAAACATGAACTTAAATATTTATTATATTATGATCTTTAACAGTACTGTTACAAACTGCTGTGTTCTGCTCACAACAACACTAAAACCTAAAAACATGAACTTAAATATTTATTATATTATGAAATTTAATAGTACTTTTACAAACTGCTGTGTTCTGCTCACAACAACACTAAAACCTAAAAACATGAACTTAAATATTTATATTCTGATCTTTAACAGTACTGTTACAAACTGCTGTGTTCTGCTCACAACAACACTAAAACCTAAAAACATGAACTTAAATATTTATATTCTGATCTTTAACAGTACTGTTACAAACTGCTGTGTTCTGCTCACAACAACACTAAAACCTAAAAACATGAACTTAAATATTTATATTCTGATCTTTAACAGTACTGTTACAAACTGCTGTGTTCTGCTCACAACAACACTAAAACCTAAAAACATGAACTTAAATATTTATTATATTATGAAATTTAATAGTACTTTTACAAACTGCTGTGTTCTGCTCACAACAACACTAAAACCTAAAAACATGAACTTAAATATTTATATTCTGATCTTTAACAGTACTGTTACAAACTGCTGTGTTCTGCTCACAACAACGCTAAAACCTAAAAACATGAACTTAAATATTTATATTCTGATCTTTAACAGTACTGTTACAAACTGCTGTGTTCTGCTCACAACAACACTAAAACCTAAAAACATGAACTTAAATATTTATTATATTATGAAATTTAATAGTACTGTTACAAACTGCTGTGTTCTGCTCACAACAACACTAAAACCTAAAAACATGAACTTAAATATTTATATTCTGATCTTTAACAGTACTGTTACAAACTGCTGTGTTCTGCTCACAACACTAAAACCTAAAAACATGAACTTAAATATTTATATTCTGATCTTTAACAGTACTGTTACAAACTGCTGTGTTCTGCTCACAACAACACTAAAACCTAAAAACATGAACTTAAATATTTATATTCTGATCTTTAACAGTACTGTTACAAACTGCTGTGTTCTGCTCACAACAACATTAAAACCTAAAAACATGATCTTAAATATTTATATTCTGATCTTTAACAGTACTGTTACAAACTGCTGTGTTCTGCTCACAACACCACTAAAACCTAAAAACATGAACTTAAATATTTATATTCTGATCTTTAACAGTACTGTTACAAACTGCTGTGTTCTGCTCACAACAACACTAAAACCTAAAAACATGAACTTAAATATTCATATAATGATATTTTAACAAATTGCTGCATTCTGCTCACAACACTAAAACATAGTTCTGTTTTTTAATGTAAAAAAATAACAAAACACAAATTTAACAATAAAAAAGAATCATCATAAATTTAGCCAAATTTAACAATAAAAGTAACGATAAATTATTAATGTAGCCAAAAAAAACAAAAGTCACTAGTCATGGTACTCTCATTTTTTGGTTCAACTCCCTGTGGTGACCATGTTTTTATGGCTCAAATTTCTTAATTTCCCAACACATATATTAATATTTCAGCAACCAACTCAACACAATAATGCAGCTGATGACCACTTCTTCAAAAGACCATACTTAAATATGTATATTAAACAACACATTTATATAAGTCATCTACATAAAAAACACAATACTTTAAATTATTTCCTAAATACAAAATAAGTCTGTTAAAAAAAATATTCTCAAACATAGTCCTGCTTATAAATATAAAAAGTAAAAATATCAAAAATAATGATAAATCATAAGCATAGCCAAAAAAACAAAAGTCACTAGTAATGGCACTCTCATTTATTGAGATAGGGTTCAACTCCCTGTGGTGACCATGTTTTTTATGACTAAAGCTTCTTAATTTCCAAACATTATTATTATTATAACCTCCTGAAAACACTTAGCAACACCAAGATGCGTCAACTACCTGTTTTGATGTGTCATATCAAGCTATTTAACTTTCCACCATTTTGTGCTCCTTCTAGTTATCAACTATTCCTTCAAAATGTATCATCAAATGTGCTTGAAGTTTATTTTGGACAAATGCCAATGCAACAAATTCCCTCGGAGCAGTTTGACAAAGTTTGCAAAAAGCGTGTAAAATGTACATATTTCAAAATGGCCTACTTGTTGAACGAACAGTCTCTCTAATACTAAAAACATGTTTAATGCTGTCTTTTATGTTTCTAAAAAGTTTCAAGAATTTCCAAGTAGCTGTGTTCTGACGTTTTTATTTCACTTTGGTCTAGTGCATTTCCACTAAATAAATGGACTGCCATTATGATATTGTTTAAGCTATCAACTATTTCGTCACGATTTACTATCACATATTCCAATATGGCTGATTTGCTGTTGGGCAGAGCTAACACAATCCAATAGCTAATACTTGTGGATTCATAATATCTTTGGGAGGGAGGGAGGGAGGGATGGAGGGATGGAGGGAGGGATGGAGGGATGGAGGGATGGATGGATGGATGGATGGATGGATGGATGGATGGATGGATGGATGCTTTATTTATCCCCAAGGAAATTTAGGAATTCCAGATCAAAAATGTAAGCAGGACAGTCAAGCTTTGTGAGCCTAAATCCGTTGTAACCTCCTCAAGACACCAAATATGTGCAGAGTCACAGAATCTACGCTCCTACCAAAATTTGAGAAGATTAGACAAATTGTGACACATCCACAGCTAATTTATTAAACGAACGAATTAGGGGGCGCTGTAGAGTCCGCTAGCTACACATGAAAAAATTATCACAATATTTGTAAAGTGTTTTTAGGTCTTATGGAATCTGACAATTTTCAAGAGTTTTTGAGCATTTCCATAATGTCAAATATGCATTGAAACCTAGGTGGCGCTATAGAGCCAATTAAATACTTATATATGAAATTTCAATTTCCAATCAAAGTACCATGTAAATCAAGCAGTCCAGTAAAATTTTGTGAGTTTTCATCCATTTTAACCTCCTCAAACACCTACCAACACAAGAATGTATTTACTTCCTGTTTTAATGGGGTATCTCAAGCAATTCAACTGTCTGCCATTTCGTCCTCGTTTAAGATATCGACTATTCCTTCGCAATTTATCATCACGGATGGTAGTAGTTTATTGCTGACAAATATCAAGAGTATTCAACAAATTCCCTAGGAGGAGTTCGACAAAGTATGCAAAAAATGTGTGTAAAATGCACATATTTCAAAATGGCCGACTTCCTGTTGGGCGGAGTCAATCATATAAACAGTGACAATGTGTGTAATGATGTCTATTATGATTCTGTAAAGTTTCATGATTTTTCAAACACCTGTGTTCTTAACATTCTAAGGTTTCTATTTGGTCTAGTGTTGCGTCTCCATTAAATGAATTGCCCGCTGTTACGTCGTCGTTACAGCTATCGACTATTCCTTCGCAATTTATCACCAAGTATGTCTGGAGCCTACCCACAGATAATTTTGAGGTAATCTGACAAACATTCTAGGAGGAGTTTGAATGAGTGCGTGAAAAATGCGTAAAAATTTCACAAATTCCAAAATGGCCAACTTCCTGTTGGGCGGAGCTAATGCATGCCGATGGCTAATTTATTAGCCCAATTAAATAGGGGGCGCTGTAGAGTCATCTAGCTACACACAACAAAAATTACAATATATATCTAAATCATTTCGAGGCCTTATTGAATCTGCCAATTGTCAAGAGGCTGAGCGCTTTCCAAAAATGTCATACGAAATAGGTGGCGCTAGAGAGCTGATGACACACGAATATACATGGCCTAAGCCAAATAGGTCTGTAAAATTTTAGGAGTTTTCAATAATCTTAACCCCTCCGAAAACCAGCCGGAAACTTTTTTTTTGCGACTTCCTGTCAAAATGGCCGACTTCCTGTTGGGCGGAGTCAGATAAATCCAAGTGATCCTTGTTCTTTATGAGGAGGTAAATGAGCGTACCAAAATTGGTGCACATTGGACAAATTTCATCCCGGCCAATGCCGACGTTTGGGGGCGCTATAGAGCTCCTGAACCACGCCAAAGTCCAGCCTCTATGGAACTTTAAAATTTTCGCCAAGTTTGAGGCCTGTGCCACAATGCGTGAGTTTTCCAGTATCGGAAATGCCTCAAAAATGGGCGAAAGGGTCAAGAAGCGTAATAATAATAATAAACGGACCAAAAACAATAGGGCTTTGCACCTCCGGTGCAGGCTTCGCCTGCGCCTTCGGTGCTCGGGCCCTAACAAGGGGTGCAGTTAGAAGCGTAACAGTAAGACAAACCATAGACGCTAATGCTAAACACATTTAATATTCATGGGTTTACCTAACAATATCACAAAGTGTTGTAATGAAAGAAATACATTGCACATAAAAGGGCAAAGGAAACGAGTCCACCCATTGCATTTCCGGCGCTTGGTAGTGCATGTGGGGTCTGTGTGCAACAGGGGCTTCACAGTGCACATGCACTACCAAGCCCCGGAAATGCACTCTCAAGCCCCAAGTTTAGTGTATATGGTTTGTCTTACTGTTACGCTGTAGATAGCGAGTTAGCTTGGTTAGCTTCTTGTTACTGTTATAGCTAACATGAATGAGTGTCGCAATTTAGCTTCAAAATGTGCTTAGCGCTAGCTAGCTAGCTACTCACAGAAGCTAAAACAATCTACCTGAAATGTTCCTACATTTACATTTAATAAGTAGTTAGCTACATCTTGAGAGCATCACAGGACACCGTGTGAATGTGTGATCATGTGACCTTTTTTTACATAATACTAGGTGTGCTGAAGATAAAACTAAATCTTTTTAAAAGTGTATTTTGTTTTTCATTCTGTAACACTAGTTCTGAAAGCAAAATGTTAGCTTAAAATACAAGCTATGCAATTGAGTCCATTAGGTATTTAACTTTAAAATATCTAGGCATGTGCTATTGTATAACTAATAAATAAATGCATAAATTAATTTAACCAATTTTATTTACAAGAGAATCTAAAACACAACACACGTTAGAGATAAGCCATTTATTCATATTAATAGCTCTACTCTGTTCTCAAATTCCTTCAAATTTATCATTCTGAAGCCTAACCGAAAAAGTTATTCTTTCCATTATACAGATTTCATAAATTATATCATACCAATTATCGAAATGTATTTTAATACCATTTATAAAATAGTTAATTAACTAAATAACTAATTAATTAATGAATACAACTATAGGACTTTTTATAGGAACTTTTTCACAATACACAATCTGCAGGAACTGTGTATAATCCACAGTTAATCCCGCAAAAACTCACACAATGCTACTGGCTGCTATCTTTCATCAGCTTTCTCAACATTAATATAATTAAATTATTATATACTACAGGATCTCTCCCACAGGAATCGTTTGTTATTTAATTCTAAATAAATAGAAAATAACAATGTAACTGAAAATCCCTGTAGATACTGTAAATACGGATTTTGTCCTTCTCATCCACATATTTTGACAGTGGGATTAAAATATTTTATGTTAAGGGGAGATGGATGTAGGAATGCATTTATATAGCTTGGCTAATGCCTTTTAAAAAGCTTGGATATTGTTAATTTTCAAAGTAGCCTCTAATAAAAAGACTGAAACTAAGTCTTACCTTCATAAGTGTAATACAGCAGTTTACTGTAAAACTCTACTGATTCCTCTTTAGATCTAACGTTATACTGCAGTGTATGAAGCTTTTAGTTTCTTCTTCACATTTCCATTCCACCTTAACAGTTTCCCTACATTAAAACACAGTTTCCTCTTTAGACTGTAGTTAGTAGATGTAGTTAGGCCCTCTTGAACTTTTCAACCTTTTGCCACATTTCAGTCTTCAAACATAAAGATATGAAATTGTAATTTTTGGTGAAGAATCAACAACAAGTGGGACACAATCGTGAAGTGGAAGGAAATTTATTGGATATTTTAAACTTTTTAAAAATAAATCTACAACGGAACGGTTCAGAAATAAAAGTATCCAGGTGTTTGAATGGCCGAGTCAAAGTCCAGACCTGAAACTAATGGAGAATCTGTGGAAAGATCTGAAAACTGCTGTTTACAAACCAACGCTCTCCATCCAACCTCACTGAGCTCCAGCTGTTTTATAAAGAAGAAAGAAAGAAAGAGACAAACCCCAAGAGACTTACATCTATCTTCTGGTGGAGATATAGTATTTGATGATGAGTTTATATGATTGACCTGAATCTTATCTAGGTAAAGATGGTAAATTATATAATTAAAAGTTGTAGAAATGGAAACATCATGTCCGTCTCTCCATAAACCACAGACAGATCCTGTTTTGGATTCACGTGATCTGCTGTCGTCTATAGATTTTGTAGTTGCAGTTTAGTAACTTTTATTCGACTATAAACAGAAGCTCGGAGGTCCCACGCATCATTCTCTGATCTCACTCAGGTATCTGGTCTCAACGGTTTTACCACATCCTGTTACCCCCGCAGCGAACAGATTATCTTCTCTACTCCTCTCACCTCTCAGAGTTGTCCCCCTGTCACAGGGGGACGTAGGGCCCTCGCACAACAGCGCAAATCGTACCGGGCCAAACCGAGAAACCGGTGAAAGTAATTTTGAGGTCTTATTAAGTGTGGTAATTTTCAAGAGTTTTCTATCCTGTTAAACATGTGAAATACCCATTTAAAATACAGGTGGCGCTATAGAGCTGTTAAAACACATATATTTGAAATTCTAATTCTAGATCAAACAACAGCCTCAGATAAGCAGGCCGGTCAAAGTTTGTGAGCTTTTCTCTCTTATAACGTCCTCAAAACTCCTAGCATTACCTATGTGTCAACCTCCAGTTTTGATGTGGCATCTCAAACATTCAACCGTCCGCCATTCCCTCCTCGTTTAAGATATCGACTATTCCTTCACAATTTACCATCAGATATGTTCAATGTTTATTTTTACCAAATACATTTTATATATACATATATATGGTGTTCATGGACCAGTTACTTGTGTTCCTTCAGATGTTGTTGATACAACAAATTTGCTACCACGAGCTAATATGGAGGGGTCTATGTTGCGTGTTAAGCTAAAACGTAAGTTAGCGTATAAAGGACATTACGAATATAAATATGTGAACACTGAGCATGTAAAGAGAGCATTGCAGTATTTGAAAAAAAACAACCCATATTATGCTAACATTAATTACAACGAAAATTGGTTAAATGAATTTGAAGAATCAAGTCAAGAAAATATCAATGAAATTTACTCATCGCTTTCAAATCATAGTTGTGTTGACACAGAAGAGGCAGATAATGTAAATTTCACAGCTGACCACACAGAACAACCACACATCGAATCAGATGAGACTTTGCATGACAGACAAACGCATGGTATGTTTATGGATACGTGTCTACAGCCAGTCGATTTAGGCCAAGAAATATTAGATCAATACGATAACATTTTAAACATAGCTCCTGCAGAAGGTAACAATCCCATTCGGTTACTTTCTGACAAAAGTAATGAGGCTAAAAGCTTTCCAGCATTGTTTCCAATGGGGGGTCCAACTTTTTATGATTTTAGAAATCAGCGGCTTACACTGTCACGCTATTTTAACAATCGCATTTTGAATGCAGATAGTAGGTTTGCTAATAATAATGAATACATTTTTTATGCCCAGTATATGAGTGAAGTAGAACAGGTTTCATCTAGCATATCAATAGCAATGCGCAAAGGTCACAAATCAAACACATCTAGGGAATTTTCTGCAGAGTTAGTGAAAGATAGGCAAACCCTAAAGCAGTTTCTGAACTGTGATGATGGTTATAGGTTTCTTCGACCCATCAGAGGAACTCCTGTGTATTGGTCAGGTGTTCAAAAAGATTTGTTTGCTATGGTAAGGCAGCTTGGCATACCTACATTTTTTTGTTCATTCAGTTCAGCAGATATGAGATGGGACAATTTATTAGAAAGCATGCTGCAACAGGAAGACAGGACTGATAGTGTAGTTTAGATTGGGCAGATAAATGTGGCCTATTGCGACGCAACCCAGTTATTGCAGCACGCATGTTTGATTTTAGATGGCATACATTTTTAAATAAAGTAATCTTGTCACCGAGTCAACCGATAGGTAAAGTACTGGATTATTTTTATCGCGTGGAGTTTCAGCAAAGAGGGAGCCCCCATGTACATGCAATGTTTTGGGTGGACAATGCTCCCCAAATTGATAGGGTTGAGGACAATACTGTTGTAAAATTTATAGACCAATACATATCATCCGAATTACCGAGCAATGACAATGAACTTGTTGAAACTGTCTCAACAGTTCAAATGCACAGTAGGAGGCATTCAAAAACGTGTCGAAAGCGCAACAGTGTATGTCGTTTTAATTTTCCACGACCACCTTCAAATAAAACGTTTATTTCTAGAAAAACAAAAGAAGAGGAATCAACTAAAAAGTGCAGTTGCAGTGCAGTTCCATGTTGTTGTGAGGTCTCAAATAAGGTCATGAATAAAGAGCAAGCAACAAAAATATTAGCTATGGTAAAGTCAGCCATATCTACAGACACAAATTCTAGTAGTACAGCTTCTGAGTTGTTTGCCAGTATTGGTATTGACCAAGAAATGTTTGAACTGGCGTATAACATTGCTGGCAGAAAAACTCAAGTTGTTCTAAAAAGAGAAATTACAGATTTGTGGGTAAATCCCTATAATAAAAACTTACTGAAGGCTTGGAATGCTAATATGGATATTCAGTATATAGTAGATGCATATGCATGCATTGTATACATCATTTCATACATTTCCAAGGCTGAAAAGGAGATGGGATTGTTATTAAGTGCTGCCCATCGTGAAGCTTCAAAGCACAACAATGTTGATGTAAAAGGCACATTGCAACAATTGGGCAGTGTTTATTTACATAATCGGGATGTAGGTGCTCAAGAAGCAGTGTATAGACTGACAAATATGCATCTAAAAGAAGCTTCACGTAAAGTAGAGTACATACCCACAGGTGATCATTGTGTTCGGCTGAGCTTGCCACTAAAAGTGTTACAGCAGAAAGCACAATCAAATGAGCTCACCGAAAAAGCCATGTGGATGACAAACCATGTTGATAGGTATAAAGCAAGGCCAGTAAGAGACCCCTTTCAGAACATGTGTATAGCAGTATTTGTGTCTCAATATCGTGTTGTGGGCAGAACAGAGAAATGTGCAGACAAAATTCAGCTGCAAAACAATGCAGGGTTTGTTAAAAAAAGAACTAGATCAAAACCAGCGGTCGTAAGGTATGCAAGATTCTCTGTTGATTCCAATCCGGAAAAATATTATCAAAGTATTTTGCAATTATTCTTGCCATACCGTAATGACAATGAAATGAAACCAGCAGGTTTTCCAACATATGAACTGTTTTACCATAATGGCCAATATGAAATAAATGGCTCAGTGCAATATGTGAAAAATGTAGTAGATGAGAATAAGCAATTATTTGAGAAAGATGATGAAATTCTTTCTCAAGTTCAGCATGTTGTAGTTGATAATGGTAGTTTAGAAGATGCATGGTGTGAGATGTGTCCGGAGCAAGAGGCAGAGCGCTTAGAATGCCAGGAGGAAAAAACACAAAGACCAGTAGAGCCTGAGGAGCATGTAGATCAAATTCCTGATTTATCTGTTCCAAGTGTAAAAAAACATAGTTTTGAGCCAAATTTGAATGTACTCTGTAGATCAGATGCTCTCAATCTGCTGAGGTCTCTTAACTCTGAGCAGAAAGACACATTTTATCAAGTTAGACAATGGTGTTTAGAGAAAGTTAGAGGGAAACAGCCAGAGCCTTTCCATTTGTTTATTACTGGAGGTGCAGGAACAGGGAAGACACACCTAATCAGGAGTATTCATTATGAAGCAACCAGGCTTTTAACAGCTCCTACTGGAATTGCTGCATTTAACTTGGGAGCTGGCACAATTCATTCAACATTTTCAATAGGGACAGATGTAAAACTTCCCTACACACCTTTAGGAGAAGAAAAATTAAATACGTTGCGTGTTTTATTCAGTGATTTACATATATTGATCATAGATGAGATTTCTATGGTAGATCACAGTCTTCTAGCTTACATTCATGGTAGATTACGACAAATAAAGCAGACAGGTGACTACTCTCCTTTTGGGAAAGTTAGCGTAAAACTGTGTTTGTTCAGTTTGATGATCAAAAAGTTGGACAAAATAGTCGAAAGCGTACATCACCACCTAGACATATCATACATTCAACACCAATTAATTTGGAAGAGGAGCGTGTTAATAGCAAGGGAGGATTGCGCAGGCAATTTCCATTAAAATTGGCTTGGGCTTGCACTGTGCACAAAGTGCAGGGACTAACGGTAAAACAAGCTGTTGTATCACTTAAAAAGATTTTTGCACCTGGACAGGCTTATGTTGCTTTAAGTCGAGTAGAGACTTTAAGTGGGTTAATCATTCAGGATTTTGCTAATAAAGCAATTTATTGTAGAAGTAATATCCAGGAATGTATTAATAACATGGCACAATTTTCATTATATAATGTCAGTCCAATTAAAACGCAGAACTCTTTTTCTGTTCTTTTAATGAATGTTCAGGGTCTAAATTGTCATTTGTTAGACTTAACTACTTCAGCACAATCCTTTAGTTATCCTTGTATAGCGGTAACAGAGACTTGGCTACCTGCAAATGTATCAGGTGATTCGACTCACATTGAAGGTTACCAGTTTCATAGTGCTCCACGTTGCCTTGCTTACAGTTCAGACAACCCTCTGTTAAAATCAATTCAGCAACAACAACATGGGGGTGTTGGAATGTACTGCAAAGATAATACTGATTATAGTATTTTAGACATTTCAGGTGTAAATATAGAATGCATTATATGTCAATTCAACCAGCTTGAAATAATCATAGTTGTGATATACAGACCACCACAATATTGTTTATCATTGTTCCAAAAATACATCAGTCAATTATGCAATACATTATGCAATTTGTCAGATAACATTTTTCTAATTGGCGATTGGAACCATGATGAACTGAAAACTCACGCTGTCTATGTTTATGGAAAATCTAGGCTATTCTCAGTGTGTAACAGAATGTACCACTGAAAATGGAACACTGATTGATCATGTGTACAAAAAAATAACATCTAAATATATTATCAATACACAAGTTATGCCAGTGTATTTTAGTACACATGAAGCAATTCATTGTACATTTTCACAAACCTAGGTGTTCCTCTCAAATATAAAAAAACTATTAAAAACTATAATCATAAGTATATCACTAATTTAATGGGTACAACTTTGGCATGATCCAATTGTCTCGTGTCAGCAAATATGTATCTAGGTAATGTAAATATATACAGCTGCAGAATTATGAAAATTATTTATTTATTATTTACTAATAGGTCTGCGTACTTGGTGGTTGAGACAATGGACCATGAACACAGTGTTAGGCTGTGCTTCTGGATCCTTGTGAAACCAATACCAGACTATAACTGTTGCTGTGTTCTGCTCACAACAACACTAAAACCTAAAAACATGAACTTAAATATTTATATTCTGATCTTTAACAGTACTGTTACAAACTGCTGTGTTCTGCTCACAACAACACTAAAACCTAAAAACATGAACTTAAATATTTATATTCTGATCTTTAACAGTACTGTTACAAACTGCTGTGTTCTGCTCACAACACTAAAACCTAAAAACATGAACTTAAATATTTATATTCTGATCTTTAACAGTACTGTTACAAACTGCTGTGTTCTGCTCACAACAACACTAAAACCTAAAAACATGAACTTAAATATTTATTATATTATGAAATTTAATAGTACTTTTACAAACTGCTGTGTTCTGCTCACAACAACACTAAAACCTAAAAACATGAACTTAAATATTTATTATATTATGAAATTTAATAGTACTTTTACAAACTGCTGTGTTCTGCTCACAACAACACTAAAACCTAAAAACATGAACTTAAATATTTATATTCTGATCTTTAACAGTACTGTTACAAACTGCTGTGTTCTGCTCACAACAACGCTAAAACCTAAAAACATGAACTTAAATATTTATATTCTGATCTTTAACAGTACTGTTACAAACTGCTGTGTTCTGCTCACAACAACACTAAAACCTAAAAACATGAACTTAAATATTTATATTCTGATCTTTAACAGTACTGTTACAAACTGCTGTGTTCTGCTCACAACAACACTAAAACCTAAAAACATGAACTTAAATATTTATATTCTGATCTTTAACAGTACTGTTACAAACTGCTGTGTTCTGCTCACAACAACACTAAAACCTAAAAACATGAACTTAAATATTTATTATATTATGAAATTTAACAGTACTGTTACAAACTGCTGTGTTCTGCTCACAACAACACTAAAACCTAAAAACATGAACTTAAATATTTATATTCTGATCTTTAACAGTACGGTTACAAACTGCTGTGTTCTGCTCACAACACTAAAACCTAAAAACATGAACTTAAATATTTATATTCTGATCTTTAACAGTACTGTTACAAACTGCTGTGTTCTGCTCACAACAACACTAAAACCTAAAAACATGAACTTAAATATTTATATTCTGATCTTTAACAGTACTGTTACAAACTGCTGTGTTCTGCTCACAACAACACTAAAACCTAAAAACATGAACTTAAATATTTATATTCTGATCTTTAACAGTACTGTTACAAACTGCTGTGTTCTGCTCACAACAACACTAAAACCTAAAAACATGAACTTAAATATTTATATTCTGATCTTTAACAGTACTGTTACAAACTGCTGTGTTCTGCTCACAACACTAAAACCTAAAAACATGAACTTAAATATTTATATTCTGATCTTTAACAGTACTGTTACAAACTGCTGTGTTCTGCTCACAACAACACTAAAACCTAAAAACATGAACTTAAATATTTATTATATTATGAAATTTAATAGTACTTTTACAAACTGCTGTGTTCTGCTCACAACAACACTAAAACCTAAAAACATGAACTTAAATATTTATATTCTGATCTTTAACAGTACTGTTACAAACTGCTGTGTTCTGCTCACAACAACACTAAAACCTAAAAACATGAACTTAAATATTTATTATATTATGATCTTTAACAGTACTGTTACAAACTGCTGTGTTCTGCTCACAACAACACTAAAACCTAAAAACATGAACTTAAATATTTATTATATTATGAAATTTAATAGTACTGTTACAAACTGCTGTGTTCTGCTCACAACAACGCTAAAACCTAAAAACATGAACTTAAATATTTATATTCTGATCTTTAACAGTACTGTTACAAACTGCTGTGTTCTGCTCACAACAACACTAAAACCTAAAAACATGAACTTAAATATTTATATTCTGATCTTTAACAGTACTGTTACAAACTGCTGTGTTCTGCTCACAACAACACTAAAACCTAAAAACATGAACTTAAATATTTATATTCTGATCTTTAACAGTACTGTTACAAACTGCTGTGTTCTGCTCACAACAACATTAAAACCTAAAAACATGATCTTAAATATTTATATTCTGATCTTTAACAGTACTGTTACAAACTGCTGTGTTCTGCTCACAACACCACTAAAACCTAAAAACATGAACTTAAATATTTATATTCTGATCTTTAACAGTACTGTTACAAACTGCTGTGTTCTGCTCACAACAACACTAAAACCTAAAAACATGAACTTAAATATTTATATTCTGATCTTTAACAGTACTGTTACAAACTGCTGTGTTCTGCTCACAACAACACTAAAACCTAAAAACATGAACTTAAATATTCATATAATGATATTTTAACAAATTGCTGCATTCTGCTCACAACACTAAAACATAGTTCTGTTTTTTAATGTAAAAAAATAACAAAACACAAATTTAACAATAAAAAAGAATCATCATAAATTTAGCCAAATTTAACAATAAAAGTAACGATAAATTATTAATGTAGCCAAAAAAAACAAAAGTCACTAGTCATGGTACTCTCATTTTTTGGTTCAACTCCCTGTGGTGACCATGTTTTTATGGCTCAAATTTCTTAATTTCCCAACACATATATTAATATTTCAGCAACCAACTCAACACAATAATGCAGCTGATGACCACTTCTTCAAAAGACCATACTTAAATATGTATATTAAACAACACATTTATATAAGTCATCTACATAAAAAACACAATACTTTAAATTATTTCCTAAATACAAAATAAGTCTGTTAAAAAAAATATTCTCAAACATAGTCCTGCTTATAAATATAAAAAGTAAAAATATCAAAAATAATGATAAATCATAAGCATAGCCAAAAAAACAAAAGTCACTAGTAATGGCACTCTCATTTATTGAGATAGGGTTCAACTCCCTGTGGTGACCATGTTTTTTATGACTAAAGCTTCTTAATTTCCAAACATTATTATTATTATAACCTCCTGAAAACACTTAGCAACACCAAGATGCGTCAACTACCTGTTTTGATGTGTCATATCAAGCTATTTAACTTTCCACCATTTTGTGCTCCTTCTAGTTATCAACTATTCCTTCAAAATGTATCATCAAATGTGCTTGAAGTTTATTTTGGACAAATGCCAATGCAACAAATTCCCTCGGAGCAGTTTGACAAAGTTTGCAAAAAGCGTGTAAAATGTACATATTTCAAAATGGCCTACTTGTTGAACGAACAGTCTCTCTAATACTAAAAACATGTTTAATGCTGTCTTTTATGTTTCTAAAAAGTTTCAAGAATTTCCAAGTAGCTGTGTTCTGACGTTTTTATTTCACTTTGGTCTAGTGCATTTCCACTAAATAAATGGACTGCCATTATGATATTGTTTAAGCTATCAACTATTTCGTCACGATTTACTATCACATATTCCAATATGGCTGATTTGCTGTTGGGCAGAGCTAACACAATCCAATAGCTAATACTTGTGGATTCATAATATCTTTGGGAGGGAGGGAGGGATGGAGGGATGGAGGGAGGGATGGAGGGATGGAGGGATGGATGGATGGATGGATGGATGGATGGATGGATGGATGGATGGATGCTTTATTTATCCCCAAGGAAATTTAGGAATTCCAGATCAAAAATGTAAGCAGGACAGTCAAGCTTTGTGAGCCTAAATCCGTTGTAACCTCCTCAAGACACCAAATATGTGCAGAGTCACAGAATCTACGCTCCTACCAAAATTTGAGAAGATTAGACAAATTGTGACACATCCACAGCTAATTTATTAAACGAACGAATTAGGGGGCGCTGTAGAGTCCGCTAGCTACACATGAAAAAATTATCACAATATTTGTAAAGTGTTTTTAGGTCTTATGGAATCTGACAATTTTCAAGAGTTTTTGAGCATTTCCATAATGTCAAATATGCATTGAAACCTAGGTGGCGCTATAGAGCCAATTAAATACTTATATATGAAATTTCAATTTCCAATCAAAGTACCATGTAAATCAAGCAGTCCAGTAAAATTTTGTGAGTTTTCATCCATTTTAACCTCCTCAAACACCTACCAACACAAGAATGTATTTACTTCCTGTTTTAATGGGGTATCTCAAGCAATTCAACTGTCTGCCATTTCGTCCTCGTTTAAGATATCGACTATTCCTTCGCAATTTATCATCACGGATGGTAGTAGTTTATTGCTGACAAATATCAAGAGTATTCAACAAATTCCCTAGGAGGAGTTCGACAAAGTATGCAAAAAATGTGTGTAAAATGCACATATTTCAAAATGGCCGACTTCCTGTTGGGCGGAGTCAATCATATAAACAGTGACAATGTGTGTAATGATGTCTATTATGATTCTGTAAAGTTTCATGATTTTTCAAACACCTGTGTTCTTAACATTCTAAGGTTTCTATTTGGTCTAGTGTTGCGTCTCCATTAAATGAATTGCCCGCTGTTACGTCGTCGTTACAGCTATCGACTATTCCTTCGCAATTTATCACCAAGTATGTCTGGAGCCTACCCACAGATAATTTTGAGGTAATCTGACAAACATTCTAGGAGGAGTTTGAATGAGTGCGTGAAAAATGCGTAAAAATTTCACAAATTCCAAAATGGCCAACTTCCTGTTGGGCGGAGCTAATGCATGCCGATGGCTAATTTATTAGCCCAATTAAATAGGGGGCGCTGTAGAGTCATCTAGCTACACACAACAAAAATTACAATATATATCTAAATCATTTCGAGGCCTTATTGAATCTGCCAATTGTCAAGAGGCTGAGCGCTTTCCAAAAATGTCATACGAAATAGGTGGCGCTAGAGAGCTGATGACACACGAATATACATGGCCTAAGCCAAATAGGTCTGTAAAATTTTAGGAGTTTTCAATAATCTTAACCCCTCCGAAAACCAGCCGGAAACTTTTTTTTTGCGACTTCCTGTCAAAATGGCCGACTTCCTGTTGGGCAGAGTCAGATAAATCCAAGTGATCCTTGTTCTTTATGAGGAGGTAAATGAGCGTACCAAAATTGGTGCACATTGGACAAATTTCATCCCGGCCAATGCCGACGTTTGGGGGCGCTATAGAGCTCCTGAACCACGCCAAAGTCCAGCCTCTATGGAACTTTAAAATTTTCGCCAAGTTTGAGGCCTGTGCCACAATGCGTGAGTTTTCCAGTATCGGAAATGCCTCAAAAATGGGCGAAAGGGTCAAGAAGCGTAATAATAATAATAAACGGACCAAAAACAATAGGGCTTTGCACCTCCGGTGCAGGCTTCGCCTGCGCCTTCGGTGCTCGGGCCCTAACAAGGGGTGCAGTTAGAAGCGTAACAGTAAGACAAACCATAGACGCTAATGCTAAACACATTTAATATTCATGGGTTTACCTAACAATATCACAAAGTGTTGTAATGAAAGAAATACATTGCACATAAAAGGGCAAAGGAAACGAGTCCACCCATTGCATTTCCGGCGCTTGGTAGTGCATGTGGGGTCTGTGTGCAACAGGGGCTTCACAGTGCACATGCACTACCAAGCCCCGGAAATGCACTCTCAAGCCCCAAGTTTAGTGTATATGGTTTGTCTTACTGTTACGCTGTAGATAGCGAGTTAGCTTGGTTAGCTTCTTGTTACTGTTATAGCTAACATGAATGAGTGTCGCAATTTAGCTTCAAAATGTGCTTAGCGCTAGCTAGCTAGCTACTCACAGAAGCTAAAACAATCTACCTGAAATGTTCCTACATTTACATTTAATAAGTAGTTAGCTACATCTTGAGAGCATCACAGGACACCGTGTGAATGTGTGATCATGTGACCTTTTTTTACATAATACTAGGTGTGCTGAAGATAAAACTAAATCTTTTTAAAAGTGTATTTTGTTTTTCATTCTGTAACACTAGTTCTGAAAGCAAAATGTTAGCTTAAAATACAAGCTATGCAATTGAGTCCATTAGGTATTTAACTTTAAAATATCTAGGCATGTGCTATTGTATAACTAATAAATAAATGCATAAATTAATTTAACCAATTTTATTTACAAGAGAATCTAAAACACAACACACGTTAGAGATAAGCCATTTATTCATATTAATAGCTCTACTCTGTTCTCAAATTCCTTCAAATTTATCATTCTGAAGCCTAACCGAAAAAGTTATTCTTTCCATTATACAGATTTCATAAATTATATCATACCAATTATCGAAATGTATTTTAATACCATTTATAAAATAGTTAATTAACTAAATAACTAATTAATTAATGAATACAACTATAGGACTTTTTATAGGAACTTTTTCACAATACACAATCTGCAGGAACTGTGTATAATCCACAGTTAATCCCGCAAAAACTCACACAATGCTACTGGCTGCTATCTTTCATCAGCTTTCTCAACATTAATATAATTAAATTATTATATACTACAGGATCTCTCCCACAGGAATCGTTTGTTATTTAATTCTAAATAAATAGAAAATAACAATGTAACTGAAAATCCCTGTAGATACTGTAAATACGGATTTTGTCCATCTCATCCACATATTTTGACAGTGGGATTAAAATATTTTATGTTAAGGGGAGATGGATGTAGGAATGCATTTATATAGCTTGGCTAATGCCTTTTAAAAAGCTTGGATATTGTTAATTTTCAAAGTAGCCTCTAATAAAAAGACTGAAACTAAGTCTTACCTTCATAAGTGTAATACAGCAGTTTACTGTAAAACTCTACTGATTCCTCTTTAGATCTAACGTTATACTGCAGTGTATGAAGCTTTTAGTTTCTTCTTCACATTTCCATTCCACCTTAACAGTTTCCCTACATTAAAACACAGTTTCCTCTTTAGACTGTAGTTAGTAGATGTAGTTAGGCCCTCTTGAACTTTTCAACCTTTTGCCACATTTCAGTCTTCAAACATAAAGATATGAAATTGTAATTTTTGGTGAAGAATCAACAACAAGTGGGACACAATCGTGAAGTGGAAGGAAATTTATTGGATATTTTAAACTTTTTAAAAATAAATCTACAACGGAACGGTTCAGAAATAAAAGTATCCAGGTGTTTGAATGGCCGAGTCAAAGTCCAGACCTGAATCTAATGGAGAATCTGTGGAAAGATCTGAAAACTGCTGTTTACAAACCAACGCTCTCCATCCAACCTCACTGAGCTCCAGCTGTTTTATAAAGAAGAAAGAAAGAAAGAGACAAACCCCAAGAGACTTACATCTATCTTCTGGTGGAGATATAGTATTTGATGATGAGTTTATATGATTGACCTGAATCTTATCTAGGTAAAGAGGGTAAATTATATAATTAAAAGTTGTAGAAATGGAAACATCATGTCCATCTCTCCATAAACCACAGACAGATCCTGTTTTGGATTCACGTGATCTGCTGTCGTCTATAGATTTTGTAGTTGCAGTTTAGTAACTTTTATTCGACTATAAACAGAAGCTCGGAGGTCCCACGCATCATTCTCTGATCTCACTCAGGTATCTGGTCTCAACGGTTTTACCACATCCTGTTACCCCCGCAGCGAACAGATTATCTTCTCTACTCCTCTCAGCACTGGATCTGGATTTATTTGATCTAAATCCTTCATGGTGAGTATTAAAACTAATAAAAACTAAAGGAAATTGTTACAGACTGACGAATAGGAAATTATTTGTTCTAAATTATATTATTAAACTGTGATCGGAACACAGCCGCTCAGCGTCCTTATGACCGCTTCTCTCCAGCCCCCACACAGCTGATTTACCCAACAGCTCCTCCTCTCGCTTACTGCAGTAAACATCATTTACAGGACACGTTCTGCTGTGCAAACCACAGAAAACGTAACTCTAAATAGGAGGCTAGTGCCTCGCTACCAAGATATTTAAAGAGGTATGCTTGTTCAGTTTTCTAGAGGCAGGTAACGCAGCTCTGTTAGCTAAGTTAGCTAGTTTGATATGTCTCCGAGTTAGCGTTAGCGATGTTTAAAGTGTAAAAGGGATCCAGCAGGAAGGGGCAACAAGTTAATAAACACACAAAGAAGCAGCACTTTCTGCCTTTTTTTCCTAACCCGCACGGTTTCTGTCAGAAAAGCCTGAAGGCAGAATTCAAACAGAGATTACTCTGTGCTTTAAGTTTTTCACAGAGGGTTGGCTGTGCTGGAAGTTTTACTTTACTGACCTTGTTGTAATGAAGTGCCGTTTTAAAATTTAAAGGATGGAAGCAAAATCAGGCTCACTGTATCCGTCCTCTGCTAATAAAGAATAAAGAATTAAGCCCTTCTTTTTCTCGCTTTGTCCTGGGGCTTATTTCACAAAAGCAATTTGCGACCTTTTCCACTTGCAGTTGGCAATTTCTACAGGAAGCGCATTTCACTAAAAAATATGGCTCGCAAATAAGCAGAATGTCTGCGACTACTTCAGAGGTAATGCAAATCCTTGACTCATCAGCACTGTACCAACAGTGTACACATTAAATTAAATTTATATTAAGTCTTGTCCACTAAAAATTGAGTATTTTAATGTAAAACAATTTTATAAGTCACCCATGAAAACACAGTGGAACGCTGGATGTTTGCTACGTGCCTCTGCGGTTAGTTTTGGAGCATATTTTTATTTATAATAAGGTATTGTATTTCTTGTTATGCCTTTCTTTCCCTGCTAGAGAGGCTGACGACCACCGGGCCGACGACCTCCGCGGTGTATATATATTAGGGGTGTCACGATCTCGATATTTTATCGAAATCGAATCGAAATGAGGTCATGGTCTCGAGTATCGAAGTCAAAAAGAGGATCGACGATCCCTCCCGCGCGCGCTACGCAAATAGCGCAGCGCGCTACGCAAATGGCGCGGCACCAACACAGCGCATCCTATTCATTTAAATAGAGAGCCGCTGCATGAGCGCAGCCCCGCCCTCAGTTCTGCTGTGTGAGAGACAGCTGCCTTTCAACCACGGAGGAGAAACTGAAAACGGATTTATAGAAATATAGACAGGGCTCTCAAGTTTTGAGTGTCGGCGGGAGTGTGATCACTGTTTTTTATCTGTCCAACGGGGGAGGGGGGGCGGGGGTTGGGCGCGCAGGTTTTGTATCTGTATCTAACGGAGGGGTGGGTGTGCGCAGGTGAGAGCGTGTGAACTCGCTGAAATGCGTGTGTCAGTGTGACTTGAGAACACTGACTATAGATCACAGTGAGGTGGATTAAAAATCTTAAACTTATAATTTACTACACCTGTTGCTTTCCATTGAATTAAAAAAACATCTTTCTCTCAGATAAAGTAAACACAAGCGTGTTTCTGACTAAAATAAAAGCTTTTCAGGAGAGATATAAGTTATGTGTAAATATTTATAAGACAATACCCACATCACTTATCTAACCAGCCTGTACTGATTTCTGCCCCCCAATAATGCTTTCAATAACCTCTTGTAACCCCTGGGAGCCAGGGGTTACACTCTAATAGCCTTTAATAGTCTTCAGTAGCCTTTAAAAGACTTACCTGGCGGCCGTGTCCACTAAACTCCGTAGTTATAAACATCCTGAGGTTAGCAGCGCGCTAACTGACCTGTTTATAATGTAATCCCAGCAGTGCCTCCGTGTCGGCTGTTCTAACCTGCTGCTGTTAGCTGCTTGGGCTGAAAGATGAACTGTAGAGAGCTGTATTATTCGGTTAGTGGGGTTAAAACCTTTATTTGTTTACAGAAACAGTAAAAACGGACTGGCTGAGCTCTGTAGCCCGTGGCTGGGCTGTACTGAAGTAGTGACTGAGTGAAGAGAGCGGGGCTTGTGCTGCTGCTGCTAGTGGTTGGATGAAGAACTGCAGCTTCATGTAATGAGCAGTTTCACCAGCCATCCACACACAGCTCTGATAAACTGCTTGTTTTAAT